>NC_045787.1:131594749-131897044 GCF_009873245.2 Balaenoptera musculus
CTGCTCCTCTACATTTTTACTCAGTGTCTGAACATTCCAGTCATTGAGCTAGGTGTTAGGGTTGCAATGGTGAACATTCCTTCACTTATTCATTCAACAGATATTTCCTGTGGACCTAGAAGCTGCTAGCACCACCCTGCCAAAGGGATATAGCAGTGAACAAAACAATAAGGAAAAAAATCTCGTTTTCCACTTAATATTCTAGGAAGGGGAAAATAAATAACTT
Organism: Balaenoptera musculus; assembly: GCF_009873245.2. Classification (NCBI taxonomy): domain Eukaryota; kingdom Metazoa; phylum Chordata; class Mammalia; order Artiodactyla; family Balaenopteridae; genus Balaenoptera; species Balaenoptera musculus. The sequence continues at coordinate 131,594,976 of NC_045787.1, forward strand.
CACAAATAAATATAAGATTGTAATAGTTACAAATGATGACAGGAAGGTAGTATGGAGGATTGAGGTCAGAGATGAAACTTGAGGGGTCGGGAGAATCCAGATAATGTAAGGATTTATGAGTCATGTAAAGAATTTCCATCTTTGGCATAGAAGGAGTAAGGATCCACTGAAATGTTTTAAGCCAGGTGTGTGTGTGTGTGTGTGTGTGTGTATAAAACGATCTAGTTTATATTTAGAAGAGAATGGGTTTAATGTAGAGAATGGATTGGAGGGGACCATGGTGAACACAGAGTCAGGAAATTATTGCAATGGTTCACAGGAAAAATTTCAGTGACTTGGACCAGAGTGATAGCAATGGGTGTAGTAACAAGATGACAGATTTTAAGAGATCTAGAAGATAAAACCAATGGGTATCATGTTTGAATTTGAGAGGCAAGGAAGAGAAAGCATGTTTTTTTCAAATATGTAAGTTAATGGTGCTGCATTTTTAAAAATAATTTTATTGGAGTATAGTTGGTTTACAATGTTGTGTTAGTTTCAGGTCTACAGTTTCAGGTGATTCAGTTATACATATACATATGTCCACTCTTTTTCAGATTCTTTTCCCATATAGGTTATCACAGAATATTGAGGCTGGCTATCTATCTTATGTATAGTAGTGTGTGTATGTTCATCCCAAGCTCCTGATTTATCCCTCCCCACCACGTTTCCCCTCTGGTAACCATAAGTTTGTTTTCAATATCTGTAAGTCTGTTTCTGTTTTATAAATAAGTTCATTCGTACCCTTTTTAATTAGATTCCACATATAAGCGCTATCATATGACGTGTTTCTGTCTGACTTACTTCACCCAGTGTGACAATATCTAGGTCCATCCATGTTGCTCCAAATGGCATTATTTCATTCTGTTTTATGGCTGAGTAATATTCCATTGTATATACCCCATCTTTATCCATTCCTCTGTCAATGGACATTTAGATTGCTTCCATGTCTTGGCTATTGTAAATAGTGCTGCTATGAACATTGGGGTGCATGTATCTTTTCAAGTGATGGTTTTCTCCGGCTATAGGCTGAGGAGTGGGATTGCTGGATCATATGGTAATCCTATTTTTAGTTTTTTAAGGAACCTCCATACTGTTCTCCATAGTGGTTGTACCAATTTACATTCCCACCAACAGTGTAGGAGGGTTCCCTTTTCTCCACACCTTCTCCAGCATTTATTGTTTGTAGACTTTTTAATGAGAGCCATTCTGACTGATGTGAGGTGATACCTCATTGTAGTTTTGATTTGCATTTCTCTAATAATTAGTGATGTGGAGCATCTTTTCATGTGCTTTTTGGCCATCTGTATGTCTTCTTTGGAGAAATGTCTATTTAGGTCTTCTGCCCATTTTTGGATTGGGGTGTTTGTTTTTTTGATATTGAGCTGCATGAGCTGTTTGTATATTTTGGAGATTAATCCCTTGTCAGTCACATCATTTGCAAATATTTTCTCCCATTCTGTAGGTTGTCATTTCATTTTGTTTACGGTTTGGTTTCCTTTGCTGTGCAAAAGCTTTTCAGTTTCATTACGTCCCATTTGTTTATTTTGGTTTCTATTTCCATTACTCTAGAAGGTGGATCCAAAAAGATCTTGTTGTGACTTAGGTCAGAGTGTTCTGCCTATCTTTTCCTCTAGGAGTTTTCATAGTGTCTGGCCTTACATTTAGGTCTTTAATCCATTTTGAGTTTATTTTTGTGTATGGTGTTAGAGAGTATTCTAATTCCATTCTTTTACATGTAGCTGTCCAGTTTTCCCAGCACCACTTATTGAAGAGACTGTCTTTTCTCCATTGTATATCCTTGCCTCCTTTGTCAAAGATAAGGTGACCATAGGTGTGTGAGTTTATCTCTGGACTTTCTATCCTGTTCTATCGCCAAAATGGCAACCTCCAGGACAGTTTATGCTGATCAAATATTCCCTGTGGTCTCTGCCACCATTGTCCTTGTCCCCCCAGTGAGCCATAGCCAACCCCTGCATCCCCAGGAGACCTTCCAAGACTCATAGGTAGGTCCAGCCCAGGCTCCTATGGAGTTACTGCTGTGTGCTGGGTCCCAGGGTACGTGAAACCTTGTGTGCACCCTCCAAGAGAGGCGTCTGTCTCCCCCTGTCCCTTGGAGCTCCTGCGCTCAAGCCCTGCTGGCCTTCAAAGCCAGATGCTCTGGGAGTTCCCCTGCTCACGGCTCTCATAGTAGTGACTTGTGCCTGGCCCTGGAGCTACTGTAGGCGGCGTCCTGTTGCCTGGGAGGGCTCCCAGGGAAAGAAGCTCTTATGATGATCCCGCCCCTCTCCTCATGCCCCCCAGTAATGGTGCCTTGCCTCTCTGGCCAGCCCAGGCTTCTTCTGAGGGCACACAGTCTCTTCAGGCTTTCTCCGTGCAGCCAATCCCGGTCCTCTCCCTGGTGGGACCTCCGAAGCGTGAGCTTCAGCACCCGGCCCCCACCTGCACCAGCAGCGGAGCGTCTTAGGCTGAGGAGCAGGTTACTCTTCGTTTGGCCCTCCGCAAACCCGTTGCTGTGCTCTCCCCGTCGCTGAGGAGACTTCCCAAGGTGCGGGAACCTTTACTCCTTCACAGCTCCCTCCCTGGAGTGCAGGTCCCAACTGGATTCCTTTCTTTTTCTTTGTCCTACCCACGTACATGGAGGTTTTCTTGCCCTTTCGGAAGTCTGAGGTCTTCTGCCAGCGTTCAGTAGATGTTCTGTGTGAATCATTCCTCTCGTAGGTGTACTTCTAATATTTTAGTGGGAGAAGGTGAGCTCCCCATCCTCTGCCATCTCAATCCCATCCTCTATGTTGGCATTTTAAAGTGCTATTAATTATTTTTTAAGGGTATAAATATTGGTTAAGCCCCCATTTGTGGCTTTCTGAAAACTTATAATAGACCTCACCCTGAACAGACAGAGCCACAGAGTAATCAACCCAAGCCCATCCTTCTGGAAGGATATGGAGAGACTTGACTTGAGAAATCTCTCTCCTTACATATCCTCCAGCTTGAGATCTCCCAGTGGAGCTTTGCTGAGAATGTGTCTTGTGTGTGTATCATAGTAAAACATAACTAAGAAAGATTTTTCTACTAGCATGCTCCTTTTTAATAAGCCTTTCATGTAGTGCTCCACAGGCCTTCTGCAGTATCAAGAATGTATCTTGGGTAGTGATTGATTAAAGAGTGGCAGTGCCCTAACCCTAACTCTTTTATGAGTCTGGAATTCTAAGGAATTACCTAGAATGATGACACTAAGAATGACTTTGGCTATTGCAAAGAAGGGTCAAGCTTGATTAAGGAGCATTGCATAATTTATCCAAGGAAGGCTGGGCTAGAGATTCCCTATTCTTAGATGGTCTTAGAACCATTTGGGCATCTGATTAAAGTTGTCTTAGCACAGAATGAATTGGTTATAAAGAAAGAGAAATATCAGATAGACTCAAAAGGCACGTGGGCCTGATTGGTTCCATAAATAAATAGGAATTAGGGCTCCCTCAGGAAGTAAGGCAGTTACCCCTTTTTCTGTACATGAGTGTTGTAGGTGACCCAGTCCTAGTCCCACAATCAACTCCAAGTCTCCAGGGGAAAAAAATCCTATTGACACATCTTGGCCAAGCGTGCCACCCCTAGTGCAAACATATCATCAGTACAGGGTGTTTTCCTACAGCCCACTGCAGAGGCTGTGGTAGCAGAATTTCTGAGAAAGCACAGAGGTAAGCAAGCCTGACCAATTGACTACCATGTCTGCAATAAAGTATAATTAATGCTCATCCAATCTTTCTTTGAGGAAAAATTAAAACTACAATCAACTCAATTATCTTGATGGTTATTAAGTTGTACATCCATATTTCTCCTTGGTTAATTATTAATCTTATGCTTTCTGTCTACTATATTTTCTAACTGTCACTTTCCTGGCAACTAATAAAAGCCAGTACTGGATCTTCAATATTTCCTTTTCAAGTTCTAGTCACCTCCCAAGAATTTTACACTTCTCAATTGTATTTGTGTCACTATTTGATCTTGTTTCGTGCCTAAGTATTATATTTATGTAATCCATCTTGAAGGTGGCTATACCTGAAACTATTTTAGACAGCTTTCCATCCTTATTTCTTTTTCAAAGACCTGTGAGGGTGGTGAGCCTCAGACCCAGATACAGCTGCCCTGGAAGACACTCATCTTTCCTGAGAGTGCCACAAGCCAGCCCCTTAACCTGCTTTCCATCACCCCCTGAAATATTTTAAGCCAGAGGGTCTATCCAAACACATTCCCACCATGTCACTCCCTGTTAAAGGCCCTTCAGAGGACAGATTCCACACCCCTTTCCTTGGTCCACAAGGTCCTGAAGGCATTTTCTCACCTCTTCTTTAGCCCATCTTTCACCTCCACCCTATTCTCCATGCATAACAAACTCCTTATGCCTGCTCTGCCTGGAGAAGCTGCCTTCCCATCTCCTGTTACTTTCTGCTTGGGAGACTTTCTTAAGCTCCCCACTGCCAGCTCATATCCTCTACCTTGTATTACTTCTCTTACAATAAATGTTCTTTCTACTATATTTCAGTTTACAGGTGTGTCTGTCTGCTCCAGGAGAGGTGGTACAAAGAGCACCAATTATAGACCCAGAGTGCTTGGGTTCAAATTCAAGTCTCACTGCTCTTAGCTTTGTGAACATGGGCAAGTTGCTTAAGCTTTCTGTGCCTCTATTTCCTCATATGCAAAACAGGGAGAGTAACAGAATCTCTTAAACAGTACTTGATTATATTCTCAGCACTTAGCACAATGCCTAGTACATAGCCAGGCCTCAGCAAGGTTCTCTAGAACAGCCAGTGCTCAATGTTTGATTAATACAGGTAAAGGCAGATGTGACAGAATGTAGCTAGACCAATACTATCCTCTAGTCAATTCTTTCTTTAAGCCATACAAAACTCAAGAACACTTAAGTTCTTAGAGTGATTCAAAATGTTGGTAAAAAATCAGCATAAATTGACAAAATAATAATGTCAGAATATTGGTATTTCCAGGTACATATATGCTAGAAATTAAGTTCTTAAGCACACTGCAAAGAATACGAACTTTGAAGTTTGTCGATAAGGTAAATGTTTTTTCTCTGTCCCAGTTACTTTATAAACAATACCAATATTATATATTTTAAGTCATGGACTATAAATAAGATTATATGTATAAATTACCTACCTCAGTGGCAAACAGGGAAGGTAATCAATGTATTTCCCTTGATAAATCTCTTTCCGTCTTTTATAGACGTTTCTTTCCAAAGTAAAAACACAGAAGGTAGTTTTGAGGAGATAAAGAGAAAACTTTTACCTGTTCTTATCTCATGAACATTAAGTTACTTGGCTCCATTAAATAGCTTACATCTTTGAATTCAAAATGTTCCAGGCACTGTTCTACATGTTTTACGTTCAGTATCTCATTTAATCCTCCCCCAAATCCTGTAAGGTCTGTACCAATATTATCGTCAGATAGCAGTGAGTAAACCAAAGCTTGGAGGAGGTTTTAAAAACCAAAGGATAATCAGAAAGCAGGAAAGATGACTTCCTGGCAAATACCAAGGTCTGTTCTGAAACTCATGATTACCTGGTATCATAGAATGGGAAGGAAGCAGTCAACCAAGGTCGATAGATTTTCCTTTGCACAGACACTGGACTTCTCATAGTAATGGTACTTTCTCCCCTCCTCATTCCTCACTAAAATAATAGCCCATAAGGACAAAGTTATTGTAAGAGGTGGAGCCACTTCAAAGACTTGGCCTTGGAAGAAGCCTAGTTCTTCATCAGCAGCCCCCAGACAAGGCTCTTTGAAAGAGTGGTTGTTATTCATTTGTTAGCCAACAGATGGCCCACCAGTGGCTTAAGAGCATTAGTTAGTTTTTCAACTTCACTGTGCACAGCGGCTATGTGACTTCTTCCCCAATTACCCCAGGATTCAACCAAATTAATAAACATGCTTTAAAATCAGCTGGGTTGCAGAAACATCCCTTTTATAATAGGTTTGCACCATAACTGTTGGAAAGTACCTGATGATTAATGTTGTCTAACCCAGGGAACTACATTGCAATGAAGTTCAGGATTTCTTGATAAATGTGGTAATAATCCTCTATCTTTGTTTACATTAGCAATTAATGTAGTTCAGGAGGGGGCCCTTGAAACCTTGTGTAAGTAAGATTTATCACCACTGGAATAGATTGCAGCCATATGTCACCATTCAAAAGGTAATTGTTACATTTCATTACAAAGTAATTGAAAAAAAGATTTATTTTAATGCCTTGTAATAAATAATCTGGATAAACACTATTGTTAGCAGAGCTATCTGCACCATGTAAAGAATTTACTTTACATCAAAATATGGACTATACTATATATCATTCTTGGATTTTTATAAGAAGTTTCTGCTTACTTTGTTGTGACTCCGAGGAAACAATAGCCCATTTTATTATACTATCATCTTTCCTATGGGATCAAGACCTTCTCTTTATGGCCACATGCCTTGAAAGTTCTAATGATTTGCCTTACAGCAAGACCCTGGTTTATTCTATCTCCCTCAACTGACAATCTCCGACACATATGCACAGAAATGTTTCTAACAGTGGGTTGGAGCAAAGGCCTAAGAGACTGGGCTGTGAGGTCTGTCACTGTGGCTAAATGGACATGCTGACAGACATAGGTCTTAGGATTGTAGCAAGCATTAAAATGGGTTCATACACATAAAAACTTTAAGCAAAGTCTTGGTATACAAGAAGCACTCAATGAATATTATAATTAGTGCCTCGATTATGATTACCATCTCTCTCAGTGTCTTACTACCCTGATGTTTTAAGGAGACATCCTGAGTTCCAGGGTGAGCTTTTATTTACGTTGCACTGTAAAGGCAGGGGTAGTTTGTACGAGCATTTTTTCCTCCATTTCCATTTGTTATGTGATAAAATTAACAAGCACATGAAAAACAGAGAAATGTGCACCCTTCTCAACACTAGCTATAGCCATGACTAAATAGGACTGCTCACTCGCCCCAACTAAAGGCTCTGAAGTGAAAACAGATCAACAATTATTTCGAGAGTTTTACGACTTTGTCAGATACTATACAGAGTAAAAGCATTCCACTTAGTTCTTCATCTCAGTTTGTTGAAGAGCAAAAAATTCCCAAAAGCCATCTGCAGATTGAAATGATATCATGCTTTTAACGGGGAACCAACTGAAATAGCAAAACAATGGCAGAAGGGAAGTGAATTAAATAATTTTCATTCTACATCTCCAATGATCAAGCCGTGTTTGAGAGCTTTTCTCTGCCTTCTGTCACAACTGTACCATGATAGAATAGTCCAGATCTGTGCTATATAAACATAGCTCTATAAAGTGACTATTAGAATCCTCATTACCTTTATTTTATAGATGAGGAAGGTGAGCTCTTATCCAAGATCACACAGCTACTGCGTGGAAGTCAGGCCCCAGGTTCTGCGTTTCCTTGCTCTGCTTTATTCCAGTGCTGTGCTTCTCGAATTAGGATCCGGAAAGCCATAGGACAAACTTGACACATCTTCCTGGAGAATATTTTGCCTAAAGGTTTTAAGGTAGAAATCAAATAATTTTGCCTAAAGGTTTTAAGGTAGAAATCAAATAATTTAACTAAGTGTACATTAAATCACTATTTTTCCATTAAATCGGGATATTTTATGCTGCAAAGCACACTAAATCATATTACTTTCCAAGATAAATACAAGAGAGAGATTGCAAAGAGACACTGGCCTTTTAGTGGGTCTGGTGCCCCACGGGAAAGTATGAATCCTCTATGATAATTCAGTGGAAGGCTTTGAGAAGGCTACTTTGAAGCCACATGGTCCTGGTTACCTGAGTCCCACCTCTATGAGTCAGTACCTGGGTAGCCTTGGGCAAATCACTCTACCTTACTGAACTTCATCTGTTTAATAGGGGTTCTACCACCTACTGTGTAGGAAGTCCTGAGGATTGTCCCTGGACCATGTGAAAGTCCAAAAACACAGTAGGTGCTCAGTACCTAGTAATCATTATTATTAAACATGCACAAACCACTCTCAAAACATTCCCTCCGGTTTGCTTAGCCACTGGCTCACAGGTAATCCCACAGCTAACTACGCTGAGCCCAAGACAGAACCACTGGCCTCTCTCCATTTTGCTTTCAAAACTATTTCCAGCTTCCTATGGTATCATTTTAACTAAAAGAGGATCCTAAAGTGGGTTGTGAAAAATTGCAAAGTATATAAACTAGATATTAACTAAATTCTTTATTTTATGGCTGGACCCAATATAGAAATATTCAATTAATAAATACCCAATAGAAAACCATTCACTTTCATTTTACATGGATACATCCCTGTAATACGTTATCCAAAATGTCTTTCAACACAAATAAGGTGCTCCCTAAGTTTTGATTATAATTTACTTTCCCCTTGAGCCCTAACACTTCATCCTGTTACTCTAACATTTACTCATTCCCAGTAAATAAAGGCAGTCTTAGGGTAGCGTTTAGAAGTAGGCGTTCTGCAGCTAGAGCTGTGTCTCTGCTGCTTCCTCCTAGCAATGTGACCTTAGGCTTAACATCCCCCTAAGCCTCACTTGAAAATGGGGATCATTAACAATATTAATAGTGTAATGACTTGCTTCTAGAATTGTTTTACTGAGTGCAGTGCCTGGTACATAGTAAGTATGCAATAATTTTTAGCTATAATTTTGTATAAAATAGCTTTTACAAAATTAAACTTGAATTAAGCACAGTTATGAGACATTAATTTCCACTTTTCCACCTTCCTAGAACTCTGTAGCTCACCTATTTTGGTCCCCACAGAGAGAGGTTCCTGTATAACATATAAACAAACAGATGCAGGGGACTCGTCAAGATGTCTACTGAGTGTTAGCACTGAGGATGAAGAGATCATGACCACCTCACTGAGGGCAGGAGATCTCTTTCATTATAATCATATGGCAGGCAACACACTCATTTGCTGTTCATCTTCCAAAATCTGTCATGAGGCATATTTTAGGGTTGGGAGAGGCACCCTTCCATTCGCTACCCCAGCCTCCTCATTGTGTAAAGGAAAGCAGGTCCCCACGGCCGCATGGCAAGTTAGCGCCATGCGGTTGAACTGACTTCCAACTCTGATCAAAGCTAGCAATTTCATTTAAAGGAGAAACCTAAATAACAAACATTTCTTAATTTTTATTCTTAATTAAAATAATTGACGACCTAGCTGTCTGTTACACATGGAGTCAGGTTAGCTGCATGGGTCATTAAATGTTCTGAGAGCATTACGTGTTATTGAAGAGACTTGAAAGTGATTACTCATTAATCGTGTGGAAATGTTCATCATTCTTTGATATTCAAATCAATTATTTAGTTTTTATCTCGCTTGAGAAAGAATCTCCAAGTGCGAAGAATGTAATCATTTGGAGAGGGTAGGGTACAGAATGGACTAGTGAGGGCGTTCCTCTGGAAAGAGCAATTACGATGTCTGTAGTTTTATATGCAGTCACCTTGGAAACCTCAGGTGCTGAGAAACACGATTTGCTACAAAATCCAAGCGTCTAATCATTCAGAAGTCCACGTTAGACGACTAAGCACAGTGTTTGTTTGTGATCAGTTTTTACCACTGGCAAAAGTAATTGATGACAAATTCTACCCAGAACCTGTCAAGATTTTCCCCTCACAAAGTCATTGACATTTTAGTAAATCTTGTAACAGTAAAAACAGTGTGTGGAGGAAAGAATGGACTTCTAAGGCCACTTACCTTTGAAATTTTTGACATTCAGGCTTTTTGCAAAGTCCGCATGTGGCCACTATGTAAATCAGGATGCCTCTTGTGGATAATGATATGTTAAGAAAGCCAGAGGGGATTAGAGAAGGGGAAAAAGAAAAGAAATCATCCATTCTAATCAGTTTAGGAGTGGGAATGAGTACAGTAATAGAAACTATCACCTGTCACCACGTCCTAGGTACTTGATGAAGGCTTCATCTACAGCTCCACATTCCAGCTTCCTAACAGTCTTGTGACGGGGAGACTGCTATCCCTCTAGAACACGAGAAATAGCTGAGCCTCAAAAAGGCTTAGCGACTTTTCCCAAGTCAAACATCCAGCAGATGGAGGTGCTTGGACTCAAACTCCTGACTCTGAAGCTCAAGCTTTAAACCATTATCTGCCATTCCCACCCAAGAAAGTGAGATTAAAATATTTAAGAGGGGGAAACTATGGCCTTCATGAGCAATCTAAGAGGAACATATTACATGGAGCAAACTATGGCCCTAACAGCACAAATACAGAATGAGGTAGTTAGTTACTAGCAAAATGGGCTACAAACTAAGGGAGATTACAGATAGATGATAGATACAGATATATAAAATTGGGTTTTGGTCTAAACTCAGTAAGAGATAACACTAATGTGATGTCCAATTTAATGTAATTAGACTTGAGTAATAAATTGTCCAGAATCATACCAAGAAGGTAAGGGGAGAGTTTTTTTTAGGCCTAGATCTTACTCAGAACATAACAGGAGCACTGTATTCAATGCTAGGTAGCAGAATCTAAGAGGGACATTGATTCAATAAATACTTTCTGTGATTCAACAAATACTTTCTGAATACCAGGTAACATCCTTGACGCTGGGCATAAATCTAGCGTAATTACCGCCCTTACACAGTTTATTCTAGAGGAAGAAAGAGATTAAAAGAGGGAAAGAGACTAGTAATTACAAATTGTGTTCAGTGGCATGCAGGAACGTTACTGAGTGATAGAAGGGGTGGTCAGGGAAGACCTCTCTAAAATGGTGGCATTTAAGTGAGACTTGAAGGACGAGAAGGGAACAGACATACCAAGAAGCAGATTAGAGGATGGAAACAGATGGACCTACCAGGTGTCCAGGGGGGCACAGAAAGGTCGCTCAAGTCCACAGGAAGGTCTCGTTGAAGATCCTCATTAGCCTGGATAAAGGAAACCTCAGAATAACTAGGACGCTTGTCTTTATAAATGTGGAGTACTACTATGGAAGCTCAAGATTACATAGCAAGTTACAGGATGAGACTTCCACCCAGTACATGGAACTAATTTTCAATGCCCCAAACCATGGAATATTATAAAACATACTGGCTAGGAATCGGGATGCTTGGGTTTGATCTACAACTGTCTAGGTACGTGGCCTGGAGCATGACATTTAACCTCTCTGAACCTCCCTGGGGCTGGTACTGAATACCAGATGGAATAAAATACATGAAAAGCACCCAACGTGCAGGGCTTAAAATACGCACTCACTGATGGTATGTGAATTTCAATATGTCGCTGAAACTTGACACTGGGCTTTCGTTTGAGGCCTCTGAGGTTCCTTTGAATCAGGCTGTGTAAAAGCCTAACTCAAAAATACAGGATGAGTCACAGGGGTTTGCAGGAAACTGACGTCAGACGTCGCATTATGAATTTTCAAGTTGAAAACAGAATGAGCCACGTTGTTTAACATGATGGTACCCCAATACCATGCTCTGAACGTTGTCTAGCATCAAAATCTCACTCAGCATTACTTTAAATGGCCCATTACACTGATACAAATCAGGTTCTTCAGAATGGCTGTTGGTTCATTAGTGTTTCTCAAACAGCCCAACTAAAATATTGGAGCAATTTTTAAAGCACTTTTCTTGAAAGAGGAATTCAACTTTGAGCTCTTAGAGATTCAGTGAGAGCTAATGAACTTCAGATCAATGAAGAAATTGTTCGATCAGTATACACACTTTTTGAGTAAAGAATCCCACTGAGGGACTTACCTGGTGGTGCAGTGGTTAAGAATCCGCCTGCCAATGCAGGGGACACAGGTTCGATCCTTGGTCCTGGAAGAGCCCACATGCTGCAGAGCAACTAAGCCCATGTGCCACAACTACTGAGCCCACATGCCACAACTACTGAAGCCCGCACGCCTAGAGCCCTGCTCCGCAACAGGAGAAGCCACCGCAGTGAGAAGCCCGCACACCACAATGAAGAGTAGCCCCCGCTCGCCACAACTAGAGAGAGCCCACACACAGCAACAAAGACCCAACACAGCCAAAAATAAATAACTTTGTAAAAAAAAAGAATCCCACTGATTGGCTAAAGTTTTATAGCTGTAGTATCACTGGATCAGCAACACAGAAATGCAGTTGGCCCAGATAGTACAATGGACCCCTTAAGTAGGCACTGCAGATTTTCATTTATCAACTAGCTGCCCTGGTCACAACTTGAGTTACTATTCTGTTCCCATCAGTAGGATGGTAGGGTTCCATAGTAAAAGTTGTCTATCTACAACTCACACATAGATCTGCTAAGTCAGTGCTTTTCAACCATCACCATATAGATGCCCCAGCATTCTGATTTAGTTTGTATGGGATGTGACCCAAGCTTTGAAAGCTCCCCATGTGGTTCTGACCAAATTGAAATTTCCTAGCCCCTGACCTCAGCCAATCCAAGAACTCCCTAAAAGCAGCTACTTTAATTGACCAAAGCACCACGAAGTTTACAGCCTCTCCCACCCATTTTTTCTAAATTGTTTTCCTTTCTATTATAACTTTGTATTATATTTTTCCTCAAACTTAGAACATACACAGTCATCTTAGGTATTGGTGTCAGTGTGAATCTGCTTTTCCTAAGGACAGGTGCTAACCTATTTCAGTTACTGCATATATTACTCGGTTTTTATGATATTTTGAAGGTAACAAAGTAACAAAAGCCATTGTCTCCATTCTTAGAGGATGGGAGCAAAATATGATCTAAAAACTTGTCTAGGTTTGGAAGTGATTAATGTACATTCTTATGATGAAGGAAATGAAAGCGAGAAATCTGGATAAGTAATCACTGTTTCAACAAAAACAATTTCAACAAAAAATGAGCTTGAAACAGAGAGAACAAACTGATAATGCGAACAGCAAATAAATTATTCTCTGAGTTTTAAAAACAGACCTTGTGATAGCATTTAAAGTTCTGAGGAGGTTTCTGATTCATGACAGTCCCGAGTATCACCGCCGCATGTTTCATGGGTCCTTGAAATGGAATGTGAGCAGAGAAGAAGAGGTTTCACATGCATGCAGAAACGTGCCAGGAAACAGTGGCTTGATAGAGGAGACATCTCTCCAGGGTTTCATTAAGCTAGGAGACACAACCAGTTTTTCTCCTTGTCATATTCCCTGGGCCACACTGGACCTGGGAAACCACCTCAGAGGGCAGCCAACAGACTCTGGGCACTTGGGACAGTGGTCAGGACTTTTCTTTGTCCCCAGCTGTAGAAAGATGATTTCAGAGGACACCACCAACATCGTGACTTGGCCAAGTCAGCTGCCACTCCATCGACTCGGACTATGTTTTCAAATATCTCTTCTCGATTGTATAGACAACAGTACCATTGCCACAGCAATACAGAACTACACCACCAACCATGATCGAATATGCCTCCCACTTTCCTATCTCTAGCCCTGTATGGCCACATTTCCACTTGACGTTCTCAAACACCTCCAAATCAACTTCTGTAAAACTCAACTCACAGTACGCTCTGTAAGTGTTCTGTTTATACTCTTCCCTGTCTCAGTGGCTGACCCATACAGTCTACCACTCACAAAAGCCACAACACTGGAAATCATCCTTGATGCTGACTTGGGTTTGGTGATGGAATGAGTTTTCTCCCACCTGCATAACCAGACTCCTAGCTCCTTTTCTGGCAGTCCTCTTGTACCCTCTAATCCACTCTCTACTCTGTAGTCAAATACATAAGTAATATATAAATAATAAGTAAATACTATAGAATAAAATTTATATGTATTGTATATAATGTATTAGTCAGGGTTGTATAACATACAATATAATATACAATGTATTATACATTGTATTAGTCAAGGTTCTCGAGATAAAGAGAACCGATAGGAAATATATATCCATAGAGATTAAAATACTTATTATAAGGAATTGGTTCACATGATTATGGGGGCTGAGACGTCTCAAGATGTACAGTCAGCAACCTGGAGACTCAGGAGAGCCAATGGTGTAAGTTACAGTCTGAGGGCGGGAGAAATTCCCTCTTACTCAGCATGCTTGTTCTCTTCAGGTCTTCAGTTGATTGGATGAGGCCCACCCACATTAGGGAGGGCAATCTACTTTCCTGAACCCACTGATTCAAATGTTAATCTCATCCAGAAACACCCTTACAGACACACCCAGAATGTTTGACCAAAAGTCCAAGCACCCCATGGACACAGTCAAGGTGACAAAAAAATAATAACCATGGCAGTAATCTTTGCAGTGTGGACATCAGATCATGCTACCCATTATCTTCTTACCCCACTACACCACTTCTCCATTTTAAATCCTTCCTAGTCTTACCGTATTCTGCAACATATTCTGACTAACCTCTTCTTATTAATACCACATTCTCTATCAACCTTCTTCAGTTCCTTTTAACCCACAAAACTATTTTCCTCCTAAAACGCTTCAGGCATGCTGCCCCCTCTGCTTGGGACACTCATCTTTCACATGTCACCATAAGCATTCCCAGACCCCAACTCTTCCCATGGCCCAGGCCCCAGTTACAAATTTTTATAATCCCCTATACTTCTCCATCAGGGACTCCTCACCACCATATGCAAATAATTGCTTAATGTATCTTATCCTCAATAGCAGATAAACTCACTAGGATAAGGATCAGGTCTATCTTGTTTACAATTAACACCAGCATTTTGCATATACCAGGATTTCAATAAATGTTTGATAAATAAATAAATGAGCAAATTCCTAAAGACCTGTACCATTCTGGGGTGTAGGCCACCTCTCTGTGTCCCTTTAGCCTAGTATGATATGTTTATTAAATAAATCAGCAAGATCTACCCTGGGAAAGAAGGGTTGATGCAAAAGAATATTTTGTGATGGTCTGGCTTGCCTTCATAAAAGCAAACTTCAAAATGGTTTTGCTCTAGATGAGAGAATATCACTGCTTTTCTGATCTCTAGAGTAGGAATCTATCTTTAAATCCTGAGCTGAAAAAAAATCTAAGCAGAATATTCTAGGCTTCTGCTCTAAAGATTTAAGAAATGGATTGGATATTCTCATTTGAAGGCCATTTCTCTCAGAAAAGCAATGATAGGCTGTCCTCTAGAGCAGATACAGGGTACAGACTTGTGGTTGCCAAGGAAGAGAGGAAATGGGGGAGGGATGCACTGGGAGGTTGGGGTTAGCAGATGCAAATAATTATACACAGAATGGATAACAACAGCTCCTACTGTGTAGCCCAGGGAACTATATTCAATATCCTGTGATAAACCATAATGGAAAAGAATATGAAAAAGTGTATATATATGCATAATTGAATCACTTTGCTGTACAGCAGAAATTAACACAACATTGTAAATCAACAATACATCAATTTTTAAAAATCTCTAAAAAATCAGCAGCTTCATTCATAAAATTTAAATACCTACTTCAGATATGAGGGGCTTGAATTTCAAAGTAACACTTGCTTGTCCAGCATTTATTGTTTGTAGATTTTTTGATGATGGCCATTCTGACCAGTGTGAGGTGACACCTCATTGTAGTTTTGATCTCTATTTCTCTAATGATTAGTGATGTTGAGCATCCTGTCATGTGTTTTTTGGCAATCTGTATAGCTTCTTTGGAGAAATGTCTGTTTAGATCTTCTGCCCATTTTGGATTGGTTTGTTTGTGTTTTTGATATTGAGCTGCATGAGCTGCTTGTATATTTTGGAGATTAATCCTTTGTCAGTTGCTTCCTTTGCAAACACTTTCTCCCATTCTGAGGGTTGTCTTTTCGTCTTGTTTATGGTTTCCTTTGCTGTGCAAAAGCTTTTAAGTTTCACTAAGTCCCATTTGTTTATTTTTGTTCTTATTTCCATTTCTCTAGGAGGTGGGTCAAAAAGGATTTTGCTGTGATTTATGTCATAGAGTGTTCTGCCTGTGTTTTCCTCTAAGAGTTTTTTAGTGTCTGGCCTTACATTTAGGTCTTTAATCCATTTTAAGTTTATTTTTGTGTATGGTTCTGAAGAACCTAGGGGCAGGACAGGAATAAAGATGCAGGCATAGAGAATGGACTTGAGGACACAGGGAGGGGGAAGGTAAGCTGGGACAAAGTGAGAGAGTGGCATGGACATAGATACACTACCAAGTGTAAAAAAGATAGCTAGTGGGAAGCAGCTGCATAGTACAGGGAGGTCAGCTTGGTGCTTTGTGTCCACCTAGAGGGGTGGGATAGGGAGGGTGGGAGGGGAGATGCAAGAGGGAGGAGATATGGGGATATATGTACACGTATAGCTGATTCACTCTGTTATACAGCACAAACTTACACACCATTGTAAAGCAATTATACTCCAATAAAGATGTTAAAAAAAAAAAAAGTAAATCCTATAAAATTAGAAAAGCCCAAGTTTTTCCTTACTTTTTGCAGGTGCTTATTTTATTTCAACCAGTCTGTACTGGAAGTTGGAGTTGGTTCCACTGAGTACAGTGTATTCAAGTCAAAACAGTCATTTAAAACAGGATGATAGGGATAGGTTTGTATCATATGGACTTAGCTAAGCTGGAATGATATTTCCTGAAAATTCCCTTCACTGAGTTAAGGAGGCTGCATGAGGATTGGAAGGTGGGAGTAAAACGGCAGTCATATTCCTTTGGCACCAGAGGACCAGGCTGTTGGAGATCACCTGTTGGCTCCCCTTGTTAGTGTGGGGCAACCTAGGTCTTTCTCTCCTCCATTGTCTGAGCCAGGTACATGCTTAGTTTCACGAAGAAGGACAGCAGCTTTGCCTTCACTGAGGCAGAGACCTTGTAGTGGTGAGAGACTGGCACTGCTACCAGTTCATCCTGGTGGATTCTCACTCATCCTCACACTCTCCTCATTTCACACCCATCTTCCCGTCCAGCTGCCTGCCCTGCTGACTCCGGACTGCAGCATCAAACACAAAGACAGCAGCCTTACACAGACTATTTACCCAGCTCCCATAACCGTATGAGGTTCTATTGCTTTAATGAACCTGTATACATCTCACTCATAGAGGTTCTCTTTATCTGACTGAATCCCGATCGAAAACGGGCAACTCTTAGGCCAGATCTGGCTCTCAGAAAGTTGGCCTGTCCATAGTTTAAAGTAACAATAAGTTGCCAACACAGCCACCTGATAAACACACCCCTTGACATGGCCCTGCCCACCAGTGGAACAAGACCCAGCTCCACCCACCAGTGGGCAGGTACCAGTCGCACCAGGAAGCCTGCACAAGACTCTTAGACAGCCTCGTCCACCAGGGGGCAGACAGCAGAAGCAAGAAGAACTAAAACCCTGCAGCATGTGGAATGGAAACTACAATCACAGAAAATTAGACAAAATGAGACAGCAGAGGAGTATGTCCCAGATGAAGGAACAAGATAAAACGCCAGAAGAACAAGTAAGTAAAGTGGAGACAGGCAATCTACATGAAAAAGAATTCAGAGTAATGATAGTAAAGATGATCCAAGATCTCAGAGAAAGAATGGAGGCATAGATCAAGAAGATACAAGAAATGTTTAACAAAGACCTAGAAGAACTAAAGATCAGACAAACAGATTAACATACAATAACTGGAATGAAAAATACACTAGAAGGAATCAATAGCAGAATAACGGAGGTAGAAGAATGAAAAAGTGACCTGGAAGACAGAATGGTGGAAATCACTGCCATGGTACAGAATAAAGAAAAAAGAATGAAAAGAAATGAGGACAGTCTAGGAGACCTCTGGGACAACATTAAATGTACTGACGTTTGCATTATAGGGGTCCCAGAAGGAGGAGAGAGAGAAAGGACCTGAGAAAATATTTGAAGAGATAATACCTGTAAACTTCCCTAATATGGGAAAGGAAACATTCACCCAAGTCCAGGAAGCACAAAGAGTCCCATACAACATAAACCCAAGGAGGAACATGTCAAGCCACATATTAATCAAACCGACAAAAATTAAAGACAAAGAAAAAATATTAAAAGCAACAAGGGAAAAGCAACAAATATCATACAAGGGAATTCCCATAAGGTTATGAGCTGATTTCTCAGCAGAAATTCTTCAGGCCAGAAGGGAGTGGCAGGATGTATTTAAAGTGATGAAAGGGAAAAACCTACAACCAAGAATACTCTACCCAGTAAGGCTCTCATTCACATTTGATGGACAAGCAAAAGCTAAGAGAATTCAGCACTACCAGACCAACTGTGCAACAAATGCTAAAGGAACTTCTCTAGGTGGGAAAGAAAAGGTCCCAACTAGAAACAAGAAAATTACAAATGGAAAAGCTCACTGGTCAAGGCAACACAGAGTAAAGGTAAGAAATCATCCACACACAAATATGATAGCAAAACCGGCAGCTGTGCAAAGAGCAGAGCACAAATGCAGGATATTGGAAATGCATTGGAAATTAAAAGACCAGCGACTTAAAACAATCTTGTTTATATACAGACTGCTATATCAAAACCTTGTGGTAAATACAAACCATAAAACTACAATAGTTACACACAAAAAAGAAAAAGAAAGCCAAACACAACACTAAAGTTAGTCATCAAATCACAAGAGAACAAAAGAGGAATGGAAGAAAAAAGACCTACAAAAACAAATCCAAATCAATAAAATGGCAATAAGAACATATATCTCAATAATTACCTTAAACATAAATGGATTAAATGCTCCAACCAAAAGACATAGACTGGCTAAATGGATACAAAAACAAGACCTGTATATATGCTGTCTACAAGAGACCCACTTCAGATCTAGGGACACATACAGACTGAAAGTGAGCGGATGGAAAAAAGTATTCCATGCAAATGGAAATCAAAAGAAACCTGGAGTAGCAATACGCATATCAGACAAAATAAACTTTAAAATAAGGACTGTTACAACAGATAAAGAAGGACACTACCTAACGATCAAGGGAACAATTGAAGAAGATATAACAATTGTAAATATGACTGCACCCAACCTAGGAGCACTTCAATATATAAGACAAATGTTAATAGCCATAAAAGGGGAAATCAACAGCAACACAATAATAGTGGGGGACTTTAACAGCCCACTTTTATCAATGGACAGATCATCCAGACAGAAAATCAATAAGGAAACACAGGGCTTAAATGACATATAAAATGAGATGGACTTAACTGATATTTTTAGAGCATTCCATTCAAAAGCAGCAGAATACACATTGAAGTGCATATGGAACATTCTCCAGGATTGATCACATGCTGGGCCACAAAGTGAGCCTCAGTAAATTTACGAAAACTGAAATCATCTCAAACATCTTTTCCAACTACAATGCTATGAGATTAGAAATCAACTACAAGAAAAAAACTGCAAAAAACACAAACACATGAAGGCTAAACAATATGCTACTAAACAACCAACGGATCACTGAAAAAACCAAAGAGGAAATGAAAAAATACCTAGAGACAAACAAAAACTAAAGCAGAATGATCCAAAACCTATGGGACACAGCAACAGCAGTTCTAAGAGGGAAGTTTATAGCAATACAGTCTTACCTCAGGAAACAAGAAAAATCTCAAATAAACAACCTAACCTTGCAGCTAAAGCAATGAGAGAAAGAATAAACAAAACCCCAAGTTGTAGAAGAAAAGAAATCATAAAGGTCAGAGAAGAAATAAATGAAATAGAGATGAAGAAAAAAAGATCAGTGAAACTAAAAGCTGGTTCTTTGAAAAGATAAAGAAAGTTGATAAACCTTTAGCCAGACTCATCAAGAAAAAAAGGGAGAGGGCTCAAATCCATAAAATTAGAAATGAAAAAGAAGTTACAGTAGACACCAGAGAAATACAAAGGATCATAAGAGAGTACTACAAGCAACTAACTATATGCCAGTAAAATGGACAGCCTAGAAGAAATGGACAAATTCGTAGAAAGGTACAATCTCCCAAGACTCAACCAGGAAGAAACAGAAAATATGAACAAACCAATCACAAGTACTGAAATTGAAACTGTGATTTAAAAACTCCCAACAAACAAAAGTCCAGGACCAAGATGGCTTCACAGGTGAATTCTATCAAATATTTAGAGAAGAGTTAACACCTACCCTGAAACTATTCCAAAAAACTGCAGAGGAAGGAACACTCCCAAACTCATTTTATGAGGCCACCATCACCCTGATACCAAAACCAGACAAAGAGAGTACAAAAAAAGAAAATTACAGACCAGTATTATTGATGAATATAGATGCAAAAATATTCAACAAAATACTAGCAAACTGAATCCAAATCCATTAAAAGGATCATGAACCATGATCATGTGGGATTTATCCCAGGGATGCAAGGATTCTTCAGTATCTGCAGATCAATAAGTGTGATACACCATATTAACAAACTGAAGAATAAAAACCATATGATCATCTCAATAGATGCAGAAAAAGCTTTTGACAAAATTCAACACCCATTTATGATAAAAACTCTCCAGAAAGTGGGCATAATGGGAACCTACCTCAACACGATAAAGACCATATATGACAAACCCACAGGAAACATCATTCTCAATGGTGAAAAGCTGAAAGCATTTCCTGTAAGATCAGGAATGAGACAAGGATATCCACTATCACCACTTTTATTAACATAGTTTTGGAAGTCCCAGCAGTCAGAGAAGAAAAAGAAATAAAAGGAATCCAAATTGGAAAAGAAGAAGTAAAACTGTCACTGTTTGCAGATGACATGATACTATACATAGAAAATCCTAAAGATGCTACCAGAAAACTACTAGAGCTCATCAGTGAATTTGGTAAAGTTGAAGGATACAAAATTAAGACACAAAAATCTCTTGCATTTCTATACACTAATGACAAAAAATCAGAAAGGGAAATTAAAGAAACAATCCCACTTACCATCGCATCAAAAAGAATAAAATACCTAGGAATAAACCTACCTAAGGAGGCAAAAGACCTGTACTCTAAAAACTGTAAGACACTGATGAAAGAAATCAAAGATGACACAAACAGATGGAAAGATATACCATGTTCTTGGATTGGAAGAATCCATATTGTCAAAATGACTATACTACCCAAGGCAATCTACAGATTCAGTGCAATCCCTATCAAATTACCAATGGCATTTTTCACAGAACTAGAACAAAAAAATCTTCAAATTTGTATGAAGACACAAAAGACCCTAAATAGCCCAAGCAATCCTGAGACAGACAAGCAGAGCTGGAGGAATCAGGGTCCCTGACTTCAGGCTATACTACAAAGCCACAGTCATCAAAACAGTATGGTACTGGCACAAAAAACAGAAATATAGATCAGTGGAACAGGAGAGAAAGCCCAGAAATAAACCCACGCACCTATGGTCAATTAATCCACGACAAAGGAGGCAAGAATATACATTGGAGAAAAGACAGTCTCTTCAATAAACAGTGCTGGGAACACTGGACAGCTACATGTATAAGAATGAAATTAGAACATCCTTTAACACCATATACAAAATAAACTCAAAGTGGATTAAAGATCTAAATGTAAGACTGGATACTATAAAACTCTTAGAGGAAAACATAGGCAGAACACTCTTTGACATAAATTGCAGCAATATATTTTCAGTCCTTCTCCCAGAATAATGGAAATAAAGACAAAAATAAACAAATGGGACCTAATTAAACTCAAAAGCTTTTGCACATCTAATGAAACCATAAACAAAACAAAAAGACAGCCCACAGAATGGGAGAAAATATTTGCAAATATGCGACTGACAAGAGATTAATCTCCAAAATATACAAACAGCTCATGCAGCTCTATATCAAAAAAAAAAAGAACCCAATCAAAAAATGGGCAGAAGATCTAAATAGACATTTCTCCAAAGAAGACAAACAGATGGCCAAAAAGCACATGCAAAGATGCTCAACATCACTAATTATTAGAGAAATCCAAATCAAAACTATAATGAGGTATCACCTCACACTGGTCAGAATGGACATAATCAAGAAGTCTACAAACAATAAATCCTGGAGAGGGTGTGGAGAAAAGGGAACCTTCCTACTCTGTTGGTGGGAATGTAAATTGGTACAACTATTATGGAGAACAGTATGGAGGTTCCTTAAAAAGCTAAAAATAGAGTTATCATATGATCCAGCAATCCCACTCCTGGGCATATATCCAGATAAAACCATAATTTGAAAAGATACATACACCCCCGTGTTCATTGCAGCACTATTTACAATAGCTAAGACATGGAAACAATCTAAGTGTCCATCGAGAGATGAATGAATAAAGAAGATGTGGTACATATATACAATGGAATATTACTCAGCCATTTAAATGAATGAAATAATGCCATTTGCAGCAACATGGATGGATATGGAGATTATCATACTAGGTGAAGTAAGTCAGAGAAAGACAAATATATGATATCACTTATATGTGGAATCTAAAAAAAAAAAAAAAGATACAAATGAACTTATTTACAGAACCGAAACAGACTCACAGACTGAGAGAATGAACTTATGGTTACCAGAGAGAATGGGTGGGGGGAAGGGATAGACTGGCAGTTTGGGATTGACATGTACACACTGCTGTATTTAAAACAGATAACCAACAAGGACCTACTGTATAGCACAGGGAACTCTGCTCAATACTCTGTAATAACCTAAATGGGAAAATAATTTGAAAAAGAATAGATACATGTATATGTATAACTGAATCACTTTGCTGTACACCTGAAACTAACACAACATTGTTAATCAAGTATACTCCAATATAAAATAAGAATTAAAAAAAAATAGAAACATTGAGAAACCATACTCCCTTTTGACATGAGAAATGAAAAACTAATAATAATTTGCCAAAGTTTAAAGGTGAGTTGATTTTACTGTACAATTTCCAAATCCATCTTTTGAAAAATCAGAAACCTGGACCTCTAGAGAACAGCGGTACAATAGTCTAAGTATCCTGACCAATTGTTTTAGTTGAAGGGAACAAAAACTAATGGTAAAAATATTTTAAAATATTTTAAATGCATCAATGAGCTGGAAATTAGTTATGGTTAGTCCAAGAGCAAAAATAACATAGGAACCCAGAGAAGTAATCTGAGTATTGAGGCCAGCTGTAACTTTACAGATTGGCTAAACTCGATGAAATTCAGCTTCAGTTTTATGGTCTGGTGGATCATGGGAACAAAGCAAATCTCAGGGCTCACTGAAAACAGGTAGTCTATTTAGAGATCCCACAGATGTAATTGGGACCCCAATGTACCAAACCTTCAGTGTATGGATGAAATAGAATACACCTACCTGGTCTTGCCCTCCTCTGACCTTTCCACCCAGAGGATTGCAAGGGAAATAGCCTGTCTTGAACCTCAGCACTGAATGGAAGGAATAGAAAAAAATTTCTCCAAGGCCTGGTAACTTCAAACTGGCCCTCCCTCTGTCTGTAGCCTGAATTCATATTACCTGGTTGGTCCTAAGACCTCCAGCAAAGAAATTAGTTTACACTTGACCCAAGCTGAAGGTGGCACCAGTGATTGATGGAAACACATACAAATCCTCTCTAGAAAAAAATCACCTTAAAAGTAGGTCTCAAATAATTTCAGCAGATAAAGACCCAAGAGATATGAACCCACAGAGGCAAGAAATATGAAGCATACTCAGAAACAAGGCACCATGAACAAGAGAGAAGCATGGAAACAAGGCAGCCAGTTTAGATGCACAGAGGCTTCAGATATGGGAATTAGCAGAGAAAGAATATAAAATAATATGTTTACTATGAGTTGAGAAACAAAAGAGAATTGAAAGAGTAAAAACCAAAGGCATATAAAAATGGCTTAACAAATTAGAAAATGCACAATAAGGAATTTCTAGAAATGAAAATATAATCTCAAAAAGCAAAACTCCAATGGATGTGATGAAAAAATAATACAAAGAAAAATTAAACGAACATGAGACTATATCTAAAGAATCATCCAGAAAACAGAGAGGCAGAATAACAGGAATGCTAGGATGAGAATGTCTAATCTAAGTTTCAGCATGAAAAGAGAGAGAATGGAGCAAAAACAATTTTCGAAGACATATCAGCGGAGTGTTGTCCAGAAGTGATGAAAGACACAAAAGTACAAATTCAGAGAGTCAAAAAAAAAAAAAACTTCAGGTAGTGTAAATAAAATGAAATCTACATCTAGGCATATCAAATGACATTGCAGAACATCAAAAATCAAAAGCATCAGGAGAGAATAGAAGAAAAAAGAAGTTCTAGAATTGAAGTTAGAGTGAGAGCTGACTTCTTAACCACAACAGTGAGAACCAGAATACAGAGGAATAATATCTTCAGTTCCTGAGAGAAAATAACTGTCAGCACAGCATTGTGCATCCAGAGAAAATCCCTTTTACAAAAGAGGGCAAATTAAAAAATCACTCCAGAAAAACAAAACTGAGGATTTGCCCGAGCAAACCCTCACTAAAAGAACATGTCAAAAATTTTCTTGATTTTAAGAAAAAAGGGAGGTTTATGATGACAGAAGGAATAAGTGGACAATACATAGATATAATATGTAAATAAACATTGAATAAACAACAATCTTCCCAGATTAAAAAACACAGAACCAAAATACCTAACAGTACAGATAAATCAAAAATAGCATATTTGAACTGCTACATTTTAAAAGAAAATCCATTAAAGATTTAATATTGTTAAGGTATTGACTCTCCTCAGAATTGATCTATGGATTCACACAATCCCAATCAAATTCCCTACAGGCTTTTAAGACTTATATGGAATAGGAAAATATCTAGAAGAGCTAAACCAATCTGTTTTCCTTTTGCAAAAGTTAAAGGAGTTGCTCTAGCTGATTCTGACTTCTTATAAAGTTATGGTAACCAAGACAGTCTGGTATTAGCATGAGGCTAGGCAAATCGATAAATAGAATAGAGTAGAGAGTTTAGAAATAGATCTGTATGTACATGGTTAATTGATTTTCAAGAAAAGCACCAGCGCTATTCAATAGGGAAAGGATTATTTTTTCAATAAATGGTGCTGGAACAACTCGATAAACCTACTGGTAAAAAAGTGAACCTCAACTCTATTCTTAAAAACTAATCCACTAAAGGTGGATCATAAATCTAAATGTAAAGCTAAAACTATAAAGCTTCTAGCAAAGACATGGGAGACTATCTTTGTAACCTTGGGGTAGGTGATGGTTTATTAGGGAAGGTACAGAAATACTAAACATAAAATGTATGATAAATTGACATTCATCAAAAGACATTGTTTAAAAATGAGTTAAGTCATGGATTAGGAGAAAATACTTGATATAGATAAATACATAGATAGATTTCAGGTATATGTATACACAGAGATATTTATATCTGAATTTTCTGAAAATATATCTGAAATTTCAAAGATATATACACACAAAATTTTTTACCTAGAATATACAGCAAATCAGTAACAAAAATACAAATAACCCAATGGTTAAAAAAAAAAAAAAGTTGGACAGAAGATTTAAATAGATCCCTCCCAAAAGAACATCTTTGAATAGCCAATAAGCATGTGAAAAGCTGCTCAACATCATTAGTCATCAGGGAAGTGAAAACTGTAATGAAGAACCATTTTATAGCTACTGGAATAGTTTTAATTATATCAACATTGGTGCTAGGAATGTAAAATTGCACAACTGTCTTGGAAAACAGTGTGGCAGTTTTCTTATTGTATTAGTCTATGGCAGCTTAAAAAAACAGACATTTGTTATCTCACAGTTTCTGTGGGTCAGCAATCTGGGTGCAATTTAGTAATGCCTCTCACTCAAGATCAATTATCAGGTTGCACTTAAGCTGTTGGCCAGGGCTGTGATCTTTTCAAATGCTTGTCTTGGGGAAGATCTATTTATAAATGCACTCCAGTGGTTGTTGGCAAGACTCAGCTTCCTGTAGATTATTGGAATGAGGGCCTTAGTTCCTCATGGGATCCCTCAGTTTCTCAGACATCTTCATAGGGCAGTTCTCAGCATGGCAGCTGGCATCCCTTTGAGTGAGGGAATGAGAGCAGGAACCCAAGATGGAAGCCACAGTCTTTTTATAACCTAGTTTCATGAATGACATCCTATCACTCTTGCAATGTTTTACTTGTGTAGAAGCAAGCCACTATATCCAGCCCACATCTAGGAGAGAGAATCACCTAAGAGCATGAATACCAGAATGCAAGGATCATTGGGGATTATTTTAGATACTGCCTTACCACATTTATTAAAGACACACCTATGCTACAACTTAGTAGTTCTACTCATAGCTACTTATTTTAGAGAAATGAAAACTTTATCCTCATAAAGACGTGTGCACAGGGAGATCAGCTCGGTTCTTTGTGTCCACCTAGAGGGGTGGGGTAGGGAGGGTGGGAGGGAGACGCAAGAGGGAGGGGATGTGGGGATATATGTATACGTATAGCTGATTCACTTTGTTATACAGCAGAAACTAACATAACGTTGTAAAGGAATTATACTCCAATAAAGATGTTAAAAAAATATAAAAATAAAGACATGTGCAAAATAGCCCCAAACTCAAAACAACCAAATATCTACTAACAGGGAACTGGATAAAGGGTATAAACTTTCAGTTATAAGCTGAATGAGTTCTGGAGAGCTAATGTACAGCATGGTGGTGACTACAGTTAATAAATAATAATGTATTATATATTTGAAATTTGGTAAAAGAGTAGATCTTAAATGTTCTTACCACATGGAAGGTAAAGGTAAATATGTGAGGTGATGAATTGGTTAATTACCTTAATTGGGGGAATCATTTCACAATGTATACATGTATCAAAACATCATGTTGTACACCTTAAATATATACAATGTTTATTTCTTAATAAAATTAAAAGATCTGTGCATTTCACTGTATGTAAATTTTTCCTCAATAAAAAGTCATCTGAAATAAACAAATAATCTAATTACATGAGAGACACATCTAAAATATAACCATACAGAATGGATGATATTTAAAAGAGTAGAAAAATGCGTTCAAGGAAAATACAGAGTGAGAACAACTATACTAATAGGCAAAATGGATTTCAAGGCAAAAACATTATAAGAAATAGAATCATTATACACATTGATAAGAAGACAATAAGGAAGACAGAACAATTCTAAGCTGGTATGTATTTAATAAAATACCTCTTTTAGTAACTGATAGATCAAACAGATATATAAATAAATTTGAACAGAACAATTAAATATCTTGAGTTAACAGACATAGATAGAACATGGCACCAACAACTGCAGAACACACATTCTTTTCAGACAGGCATGAATATTTATAAAAATTGACATATACTGGGCCAAAAACCTAGCCTCAATTTTTAAATAATTGATTTTTTTAAAGAGAATGTTTTTTAACTATAATATTATCAGTTTAAAACTGATGAATAAAATATACAATAGAAATAAATCCTAGAAAATCTTACATATTTAGAAATTAAGGAAAATCCTTCTATAAAATTTACCACAGAAGAAATTATACTAAAATTACGAAACATTTACACCTATATTAATGCTCCTTTGGTATGCTGCCAAAAATATACATGTCCTTAAATGAATATATTAACTAAGAAGGCAGAACATTTTAATTAACTAAGGTGGCAACACATTTTTAGAACTTAGATTAGGATAATTCTGCAGTTCTATTTAGAACAAAAGACAAGGAAAATTTAAGGACAAGAAATAAACATAACACAGGATTGACAAAAGCAAAAGTTAGCTCTTTGAAAAGACGAATAATTGACAGTACTGCTCAAGAGGAAAAGAAGACGTGAATAAAAATATTTGGAACAACAAAAGACAACTACAAATGTTGGGGACATTTTTTTAAATGAAAATATCATGAAAAGCTTTTGCCAATAAGTTTAAACCTTTCTATGAAATGGAAAAATACTAAGAAGACATAACTCACCAAAATCAACCTGAGAAGAAGCATAAAACCTGTATAATCCTATAATTATTTTTTAAATGGAAATAAGGTGTCATTCCATGCCCGGAAGGTTTATGAATGATTTAAATATTCAAGGGGTAAATAATTCTAATCTTTCATTAAAAATTCCAAAATATAGAAAACTGATAGAACCTGACAAATATATTGTAAGACAGAAAAATTACAGGATAAACTCACTTATGAACACAGGTGCAAAATCCTAAAAAAAATTAACAGTTTCAGAAATTGATAGAAAAGGTGATACGTAATGACAACGTTGAACTTATACCAAAAAATTTAGGAGTGGATTATTATTGGAAAATTAATATAATTCACCACATTAATATATTAAGGAGAAGTATATTATCTCAATATATGAAGAATAAAATGGTACTTGATAAAATTCACAGCAATGAATGATAGAAACTCTTAGCAAAATAAGAATAGAAGGGAACTCTCTCATTACGATAAAAAGTATTTCGGGAAAAAATAAAAACAATACAACGAAAGAATCTAAATGATAAATTTTTTTTTTTTTTAGGGACAAAGGTGGGGTTTGTTTTTATTATAAAAGAAAATAAACACCAAAAACTCCTAAGGAATCTTAACAAAGGAAGGGAATATTTCACACTCAGAGAATAGGCACCAGGACACAAAATTACAAGTGTTTTTACTCCAGATCTGTCCTCATCTCCTCCAACAGCAGAGATGGGAAGGAGACAGCTGAAGCAAACAGGCAATTCTGTAAAACAAGGACTTAGAAACCCTACAAATATGATTAAAATCTAAACTTCTGTTTTGCTTTAAAAAAAAAATTTTTTTTTAATATATCAGAAGGCCTGCTTTAGTGACATGCTAGTCCCACCAGAAAATAACCCCAAAACCCCCTTGTCAGTAACATGCTCAAGTTGACCAGCCAACTCGTGTTTCCAAACCCCTGTGTGTACAAGTACATGTGTGTCTTTTAAACCAAAGCCCCAGGGCTCAGATGACTGCTACTGCTATCAATTCAGGAAAAGGCAAGATTGCCATTTCCTTACTTTTAGTCAACACTGTACTGGACAGTCCTAGACAGAACAGTATGAAAAGTAAAAGAAATAAAAAGTATAAGAAATCAAAAGACATAAAACTGTCAGAAAATAATTACTGCCTACCAAGAAAACCTAAATCAACCTGTGTACAAATTGTGAAAAATAAGATAATTTACCTAGGTGTTAACTATAAGATCAACATACCAAAAACAACAAACAAACAAAAACCTGAATCTCAATACAACAGGAAAGAGAAATAGGTGTAAGAGAAATACATTTTTACCAAAATACCATTTCAATAGCCACAAGAGATATGCTGAATCCACAGAGAGAAGACTGTCTAACTTTTTTGAAATACATCCAAGAAAACATAACAAAACAGAGACAGATGCAATGATCATGAAGTGAATATAAATCCAATCAAAATTCCAACAGGTCTTCCTTCAGTTGAAACTTCAGTTGATTCTGAAATTTATTTGGAAGACCAAGAATAGCTAGGACAGTCTGGAAGAACAAGGCAAGAGAACTTGCCTTATGAAATGTAAAGAATTTAAAAATCATAGTAAGCTAAAATATTTAATTAATTATTGTCACAGGGATATAGATGAATAGAATAATGAAACAGACTAGAAAACCCTGAAAGAGACCCATAAGTGTATGGCAACATCATTTATGACAGAGCTAAATATGGGTTTTTCAGTATATGATGTTGAGATCCTTCATCTGCATCTGTTTTGACCCCAACCTCAGACCACACACAAAAATGAATACCTATGAATGAGAGACTTAGAAAAAGCAAAACATAAAAGTTTTAAAAACAGTATTGAAGAACTTTATGGTTTCAGTGTAGGGAAGGATTTCTCAGACAAGACAAAGAAAGCACAAACCCTAGAGGAAAAGATAATAAATTTGTTGACATTAAAATATAAAACTTTTTCACCCAAAAATGCTAAGCATAGAGTGAAAATATAAACTACAGCCTCAAAAAAAAAGTTGAGTCTATCAATACATAGAACTGCTAAACAATTATTTTTCAGAATATATAAAGCATGACTATAATTCATACATAGAAAATCAAAAAAACAAAAACATTAAAAGAGACAAAAGACATTTCACTGAAGAAGAATCCCAAATGGCTTACCAAGAAATAGAAAGAGCCTTAACTCCATTACTAATCTGGGAAATGCAAATTTAAAAGACAGTATAGCATCCCATTTCACACTCACTTCATAATAAACAATATCAAATGCTAGCAAGAAAGTAGAAAAAACAGAACTCTATACATTACTAGTGGGAAAGTAATAAAGCTGTAGATAAGCATACCTTAGGAGCTAGCAATTCCACTCTTCACCTATGTGTCCTAAAGAAAATTTACAAGTGAACACCAGGATCCACATACAAGAATGTGCAGAGATGACTTTGTAGAAACAAAAACTTGGAATCAATCCAAATGTCCAACAAAAGGATGGACCAAAAAAACCATGATGTGTGATAACCCCAGGGGAATAGAATAAATTACAGCTGTGCTACAGCATGGATGCATCTCAGGAACAAAACGTTGAGGCCAAAAATGAGTAAATCACTGAAGAATACATAAGTGGAATTATTCTGTGCATAACGCTCAGAAACACATGGCAGTAAACAATTTATCATTTAAGGAGGCAAATGTAGTAATATAATATTATAAAGAAAAGCAAGAAAACAGTAAACAAAATTCATAGTAGCAGTTACTCTTGAGAGAAGGAAATGGTTAGGATTAGGAAGAGCTCAGGGAATTACAAAGGTAAGAATTTTTTTTTTAAAAAAAAAGGATGGTGGCCTTCCCTGGTGGTGCAGTGGTTGAGAATCTGCCTGCTAATGCAGGGGACACGGGTTCGAGCCCTGGTACGGGAAGATCCCACATGCCGCGGAGCAACTAGGCCCGTGAGCCACAACTACTGAGCCTGCGCGTCTGGAGCCTGTGCTCCGCAACAAGAGAGGCCGCGACAGTGAGAGGCCCGCGCACCGCAATGAAGAGTGGCCCCCGCTCGCCGCAACTAGAGAAAGCCCTCGCACAGAAGCGAAGACCCAACATAGCAATCAATCAATCAATAAATCTTTAAAAAAAGGATGGTGACTATACAAGATTCATGTCAATGTCATCCTTGATACCATATTTATATTTAGAGAAATCTTTTGCATCAATTCCAAAAATGTAATGATTTGGAATAAAGTTTTTTTTCATCAGAAGCCCTGGCAGTAATCGGCCAGGTTAGAATAGCAGCTGCCTCCTGTCCAGAGCACCTCCATCACTTGCCATATACGATTGTGCAGAGACTCTTGTTTTCCTTATAGCTTTCTTATGGGTCACTCACTGACATCACCTTTCCAGTCTCTGTGGGCATCTGATGTGACGACGTGGTTTTAGAGCAGTGGTTCTCAAAGTGTGGTCCCCAAACTAGCAGCTTCAGCATCACCTGTGACTTGTCACAAGCGCAGGCATTCAGGCACCACCCTAAACGTACTGTATCAAACTCAGGGGTGGAGCCCGGCAACGTAAGTTTTAACAAGCCCTCTAGGGGATTCTACTGCTCCTGTTTGAGAACCACTGTTCTGGAGGGCATGGCCCAGCCTTGGACCTCCTTTCCTAGACTTTCTTCCATTCTCAGATTCTTCAGTCCTCCCAGACGGGAGTCGCATGTGCTCCTAATGGCAGCAGTATTCATTTCCAAGAGCCAACAGGACCCTCAGTTGTCACCAGCGCCCCCCGAATCAGGAGGAAGCCTCCCTCCATTTTTCTTGCTC
This sequence comes from Balaenoptera musculus, assembly GCF_009873245.2. Classification (NCBI taxonomy): domain Eukaryota; kingdom Metazoa; phylum Chordata; class Mammalia; order Artiodactyla; family Balaenopteridae; genus Balaenoptera; species Balaenoptera musculus. The sequence continues at coordinate 131,626,748 of NC_045787.1, forward strand.
AAACCATCTAAGCAGTGGTGTTGTGGTTGTTAATCTATGGTCAGAAATTGACTGACATCACTGCAAGAGTGCTTTGTCTGCTCTTTGCAGGCCCCACAGGGCTCTTGTAGGAGCTTTTTTTTTTTTTTCAGTGGAAAGATTTAGCATGTGAACAAACTATTAAGTCTGCCTGAAGAACAAAGGGCGTTAAGATGAGGTATGAAACACAAAGCCAATTCTTTTTTTTTTTTTTCATTTTTTTTTAACATCTTTATTGGCGTATAATTGCTTTACAATGGTGTGTTAGTTTCTGCTTTATAACAAAGTGAATCAGCTACACATACGTTCCCATATCTCTTCCCTCTTGCATCTCCCTCCCTCCCACCCTCCCTATCCCACCCCTCTAGGTGGTCACAAAGCACAATAAAGATGTTTAAAAAAAGAAGAAGAAGAAAAAAAAGAATTGGTAGGAAATACTAAAAACTATTTAAATTTAAGCAAGTATTTTCAACTAGTCTCAATAATCATCTGTAGGCCATGTTTTTGAGAGGAAACTGAAATGTTTTCAGAGACTTCCTCATTTCTATGAACACTAGATAAAAGCTACAGGTAAAGATCCTTGTATGATTTCATCTAATAATATTTTTCCACTTCCTATTAAAAATGAAATGAAAGGCCAACTCCTGGACCAATTATTTTTAGTAGCATATACCTTTCTCTGTTATCAAATACGTAAGAAAAGTTTGAACGCAAATAAAATTAATGGAGTATTTCTGAGAAAAAAAAAAAAAAGAAACACAAAGCCAGTTACTGCTTTGTCTCTGCTGCCAGGAAATTGTCATTTCTACCTTATCTTAGCCTTTCCTGCTAGGAGACAGTTTCAGAGTAGCCCATTTCCTTGTCATCCTGGTACTTCCAAGGCTGTGAGAGGGGAAAAGGCAGCAGTTATTTCTGAGTCCACTTCTCTGGCCTGGGAGCCCTCCTGCTGATTTCAAAGCCCATGGGAGGCAGCAAGAATAAAGTGAATTCATATGACTGAAATGCCAACACTCCATCTGATAAAGTTCTCCAAGCTCCAAACATTTTTTTTCTATTTTGAGTTTTTCCCTCTCAACCACCTTTTTGTATGAATCATCCACTTTGAAGGCTACATACCAAGTATGAACACATTCACCGTACCCTGAATTTGATGTCACTGATGTCAACCTTTTCAGTAAGTTGTGAGGACTATTGTAGGGAAGGAAGTATGTCTCACTGAGCCATATGTAGTACTACCACCTTACCCTTATTTATGGAGGCTAGTTTTGGAAATACAAGTGCATATTCCATGAAGATAGATTTGACATTTAATTACAAAGCATGGCGTGAAGATATGAGAGACAGGAAAGAAGGCCAGTTTTTCTGGAAGTGATATGGAATACTGGACCACATGCTTGGGTTTGAATCTTAGTTTTGCCCTTTTACTAGGTGTGCAACCCTGAGCAAGTCATTTACCTTAGCGTCCTTGCTTGTACAATCAGGACTGAAGGAGTGCCAAAGGCATAGGATTTTTGTGGGGATTAAATGAGGTAACACATATAAAGCACGTTCCACAGTGTCCATCACCTAGTGAGTATTCAATAAAGCATAGCTGACGTTTATGGCAAGAAATAAGACTAACAAAATAGGTCAGCTCAAGCTCTAAATGGGCAAATAAGTCCAAGAGTTCCTATCTTTTCTAAGAAATGTGTGAAGGTTTTGATAAGAGAAGTGACATATTCAAAACTGACTTCAGGTGTGTGTGAAGTACACACAACTGACTTCACTTGATGTGTCAAGTACACTGGAAAAAAATAAAAGGAAGAATTAGAGACAAAACTTGGGAGGTTTCAACAGTCCAGGTTAGAGATGAACTAATAGATTGAGTAGGGAGAAGTCATGAGTTAAAAACTGCGTTATCTGATGCAGTGAGGGAGGGAGGGAGAGAGGGAGGGAAGAAGGGGAACAGAGAAGATGGCGTGAGGGCTCTCCCCTGGGGAAGGGGGAGGATGGCAGTGCCCTGGAGAAGAGGGTGAACAAATGTGGAAGAGAGCTGGCAGTAGTGTCAGAAGGGAAGCTTATGCCATGAGGGGAAAGGTCTCAATAGTAGTGAAAACAGAAGGTGTTACACAACACTAGGATAAGGGGTGTGAGTCAGCCAGACCTTATAGGAGAGAAGCAAAGAAAATGGCGGGAAACCATCTTCAGACTTTAGACGTGAGCTATAGGAAGAGCTTGATGCGTTGGATTAAGGTCCTAGACAAGGCTGTGCGGCACAGACATCATTCCCTGCCACTCTAGCAACAAGACCCCCTTCCTTGAGCTGACGTTAGAGTGAGAAAAACCACAGGCAAAGGAAGTCAACCACAGGTCGAGGTAGAACCACACCCGGCTCAGCACCAACTTGGTGAAGGTCTTGTGAGGACGAGAGGGTAGGATAGGGGATTTTTGCCGCACACAAAGGGGTGAGGTCAGAATGGAAAGAAGGAGTGAAAGAGAAGCTCAAGCTCATCCTTTGCTTAGGACTAGACACCTGCTGTTTCTCTTTAAGACTCTGGATGAGCCACTGTAGGGGGAGCACAGAAATCAGTAGAGAAGCCTGCTCTCTGAAGCACACCTCAGGGACCCAGACCTGGGAAGTGGGGAAGAGCCCTGTCTTGGCACCTGTGGAATGTAGCTTGGGACCGCTCAGGGTGGCGCCCCACAGATCGCCTTGCTCCGCCCGCCGCTTACTGATGCCCATGAGGGTGTGTATGTCCTACCCGTGGGGGCTGGTAGAAGCAGAACATGGAGTCAGCAGTTGGCAGAGAGGATGATGTTCCTTTTAAACATGTTCAAAGTGTCTGAAAGTTAGGAGTGGAGAAATAAAATGCAGAGAATTGGTCTGATTTCGAGTGGCTTGGTGGCCACTCCTGAGGTCCATGCTTCCTAAGTTGGGATACTTTCTTTGTAACAGAGAAGGGGATCTTCATTCAGTTCAATTTGGTGATAATATTAAAATCTGGAATATTTAGAGGATGGTTGAGTTTTAGTTCATATTTTTTGCATAAAATGAGTTAGGCAAAAATCTTTCTATGAAGCATTATCCTCTTTTACCCTAATAATTAGCATAGAATGTGGCCGATTCTCCTTCTCTCAACTTACTTAATTTACATACAATAAAATTCACTCTTGGGGGGTATAATTATGTAAGTTTGCATAAACACATGGAGGTGCATAACCACCACTGCAATCAAGATACAGAACAGTTCTATCACCAAAAAACATCTATTCTTCATGCTGTCCCTCTGTAGTCAGACCACTTCCCTCTAACTCCTGGCAACAACTTATCTGTTCTGAGTTTTCTTTTGACAATTGCCTATTTGAGTAAGGCCTGAGATTTCTTTACGATTTGCTGGTATCATAACAACAGTAACAGCAGTAATAGTAATAATTAACACATATTAATTATACATTTCCAATGTGCCAGGCACCATTTGAAGCACTTTAGAGATGAGGAAACTGAGGCTTTGAGAAAGTTTGGAAAAGAGAGGAGGGAAGAAGGACTTGCCCAAGGTCATACAGTGGCAGCCCCATGGTTTGAGTCAGCCATGTCCAACTCCTAGGTCTATTTTCTTAACCTCTATCCAATTCTGCTTCCAGGAAGACAAAGAAAGTAGGGCAACGTGGAAAGAATATCTACTAATTTCAGGAAGCTCAGTTTAGACCTGAGATTGCCTTACTCTAGAAATAAACAGAACTTATGTAAGAATTTGGTTAATCATGCTAACGAAGCCATAATTGACTGGGTGCAAGATAGAATGAAGCCAGGATCTTAGAACACCTTCCATACAATCTTTGTGATATGCAGTGAAGATAAAGCCCAGATATGTTATGTCCACCCTCATAAAGTTGATGAGGCACGCAAAGCTAGAATTTCCTGACCAGATGCTGAAATGTTGTCTCAGTGCTCAGAGTACCAACTTCCTCCTAACTTTACTAAAAACAGTGAAATGGGATCTTTAATCTCAATCTTGTGCATATTTCAGGTTGGAGTCCCCCACCCGGTCTCTGGTGATGGAGGCCCCAAAAGGAGTAGAAATAAATGCAGAAGCTGGCAACATGGAAGCCACCTGCAGAACAGAGCTGAGACTGGAGTCCAAAGATGGAGAGGTAAGCATGAGAGGAACAGAAGCCCAGAGAGACACAGCTCCAACGAGCCAGTGTTTCCTAAGACGCATCACTCCCTTTGCCTCTGAAGTTTATCCTACAGTGTAATGATCCTACAGTGTGACAGCAAAAAGAGCCAATCGGAAGGTTTTATTTCTGGAACAGATATGTTGAATGGCACGATTATAAGCCAAACCCACAACACATAAAAGTTATAACTCATTATCCGTAAAAGAGCTGAGGTAATAGTATGTATCGCAAGAACAGAATTATAAGGACGTCTGTAAAAATGAATGCTATTTCCTAACTCTCTCATCACCTTCAAGTAAGATGTAGTTGGCTGGTATAATTAAGCTGTATATCCCACACGTCTATTTAAAGAGGAACTTAGTTTACTGGTAGACATTTTTAAGTGTACATTGTATGTTTCTACTTTCATTGAAAATGGAAAAGTCGGATCTAACAGCTATCCCAAATCAGAACAAGCCAAAACTTAACTAGGCAGCAAGAGGCTAAGAGATGAGAGACTGCAAACATTCATTCTCTTAACCCAACACAGTCCCGCCTTGGTGAACAGAATAGCTGCTCGTGTTTTCGCAAGCAAGGTAAGCCAAATCCCCAAAGAAAATATGATTTGAATGCAGACTTTTGAAAGTGGCTTTATCGTGTTCATAAGTGATTTTTTCTACTTAAGATTTTATTTAAAAGAGAAAAAATGTGTTTTTTTTTTTGGTTTTTTTTTAATTTATTTATTTATTTGGCTGTGTTGGGTCTTCGTTTCTGTGCGAGGGCTTCCTCTAGCTGCGGCAAGCGGGGGCCACTCTTCATCGCGGTGCACGGGCCTCTCACTATCGCGGCCTCTCTTGTTGCGGAGCACAGGCTCCAGACGCGCAGGCTCAGTAGTTGTGACTCACGGGCCTAGTTGTTCCGTGGCATGTGGGATCTTCCCAGACCAGGGCTCGAACCCGTGTCCCCTGCATTGGCAGGCAGATTCTCAACCACTGTGCCACCAGGGAAGTCCCCAAAAAATGTGTTTTTAAAGCAAAACTCTATTCCACCTTCCATATCTACATACAGGTTATCAGTCTCCACCTGCCTCTGTGTACCAAGCCTGCCTTTTAATTGGTTTGGCATATGCTATATTTGTTTTTTAAAAGAGCTAGTCAGATAGAGCTTTCAGTTATCAAAACTGTCTCTGTAGACAGCTGCAGACTCCAAACCACACAGAAGTAGTGACTACATCACAGATACAGTTTACAGTTATCAGAATGTGGACCCAGGAGGAATCAGTTATAATCCTGACCATCATTTAAGACTGGAAGTGCTGCATATTCTTGAAGGCCCACCATGCACATAGATGTATTTAGGGTCTGAGAAGTCCCATCCTAAAGAAAATTGTTACCCTCTCATTTCCAAATTTACTTCACTCTAGGAATCCATTCACATTCTACATGATACACTTTTACAAAATGCTAATATATACATGACACTGCCAGTGCAACGATGTCTGGCCAGAATACAAGCTTCTGGGAGGGTAGAGACTTTATCTGTCTTGTTCATCCCTGAATTCCCAGTGCCAACAATTCTAAACACATAGTAGGTGCTCATTTGATTTCAACTGAACATTCATCCCCTGTTTCGGGATATCAAGAGGATAAAATGACAGGCTCTAACTCTTCCTTCCTGTTTCCTCTCTTTAGATTAAGTTAGATGCTGCGAAAATCAAACTACCTAGACTGCCTCATGGATCCTACACGCCCACAGGAACAAGGCAGAAGGTCTTCGAGATCTGTGTCTGCGCCAATGGGAGATTATTCCTGTCCCAGGCAGGAACCGGTTCCACTTGTCAGATAAACACGAGTGTCTGCCTGTGAGAGACGATGCATAATGGACATTGTCGGCAGCACCCAGGCCTTTTTCGGCTTTAGACCCTGGCTGCCAGCTATTTTTACTAGAACACAGAAAGCCTATCAAAGACCTTTTGTGTGTGTGTGTGTGTGTGTGTGCGTGTGTGTGAGTGAGTTTGCGTGTGTGGCTGATATAAATATATATATATATATATATAAATAAATATATATATCCTCTGTATAAAATGAGGTTTCAGTACAAAAGGAACCATGGGTGACCCTGCGATATCCACTGTCATTGCCATCGCAACCCCACCACATACATGATAAAATCAAAACACTAATTCGGGCCCAATATTCCCCAGACCCTGCAGAATCACACAGTGTATCGACACTTACTGAATATTCACCTACATGTGTGAGTAACAGCCTGTCTTTTCCTTTAGTGTCATTACAAGGCAGTGATGGCGGGAATTTGCAAGTCACACCCAAGGGCTGAGACCCTTGTAGTAAAAGCAGACACTTTATTAGCTTTCGTGCAGCTGGCCAACTTCTCCCTCTTCAAGTTAAGGATGGGGCAGTGCCGTAGAAGTCAGACAGAGGAACTCAACATGGCTGTGCTACTTTTGCATCCAAATGTATTGGGCTTTTGTGGTTGGATGAATTAGGAGGATGGATTTTAGCAAAGTTTGAATGGCTCACCCAACTCCTGTGAGCTTATTACTTCCTTCAAACTCACGTATTATCCCACAGTCAAAACAGGAGCTGTAAATCAGCACAAAATAGGAAAATAGTTGCTCCTCAGTCGGCTAGAAGCTCCTTGATGGCCTGACAGACTAAGAATAAATGGGCAATAGGTCTCTGTTTAAAGTGGAAAAAATGGCTCAAAATCTGTTACATCCTCACTCCTGTTGACTTTATCCAACAGACTCCTACCGAAAATGATCAGGTCAATCCAAATCTTTACGAGTGGAACCCCCACCCCCAAGAGAAGCTATTTGGAGATGGAAATCAAAGAGTGGTGTAGGAAACCAAATTATTTTTAAATATGTTTCTGGGGACTGGTAGGTAATTTAGAGGCATGCGTTTTATTTTTAAAGGTATGCACAAACTCTCTGCCTTCAATCTTCTTATATATTTTTTCAGTATTGGGAAATTCATTTTCCTAAGTTGACCATTGTTTTCTCTAAGAACAGTGACCCAAGAATCACAGATCTAAAGTACCACATGCCCCCAGAAATGCTCGCTGAAAATTAATATAGACTGAGTCAAGTGTCTTTATTAGAATCACTGTGTCGCCGGGGGCCCAGCGGTACCCACTCCCCCATATGCGGAAGCAGCTCCCCTAATTCCCGCCATCAGCTACCTCCCATCACCCCACTTTCATCATCGTGCTCCAGGGTCACCCTGGCCAGCTCTTGTGCTGGGACAGGGGATTACACCATCTCTGTTCAAAGAGGGGGATACGTGCCTATGCCTTACGACAATGCACTCAGCAAGGAGAAGCACATCCTATATTTATCTTGTGTTACCTGTAGTTTATTTTGAGTGATTGGAGGGGAAGGGTTTCACAATGACTGCGCATCTTAAAAGCTGGTAGGCAAACCAAGTGGCTGACAGATGTGGACTCCGAGGAGCCTGGAAGGGAGACGAAACTGCTTTCGACCATCCTGGATGCCACTTGGCAAGCAGTAGCCCCACAGTCCTAAACGAAGTCCTATTTGTAGGCCTGAATGGCATTTGTTTGTTGTTTTTTTTCCTCAACAGGGTTCTGCTTTTTCTTACTTCACAAGCAGAGGGGAGATGTGCCATAGGAAATGAATAAGAGGTTTGGTATTTTTGAGATGACACTCAAGCATCGGGCTGAGTTTTGCACATGTGGAAGGTAAAAGCAAGCTGTGTGTTGCTTAGTCACTTAGAAGTGGGGGGAGGAGGGATGGTTCTAGCCTGACCAGTGGCCCTGCTGGCTCCCGGACCCCAGGCTCCCCCCCGTCACTCCTGCTTAATATCCGTACGGAAGAATTGGGTTGCTCAAGGGTGAGACCGTAAAATTGCTTAGTGTGCAGCACTAGGGTCTAAAAAGGAAAACCATAAAGAGATATCCAATTGCTCTGGCTCAGTATTATTTATATCCTGTAGGATCACACCGCCAGAATTTGCATGTACCACGCCCAGGGTTTTTCCAAGCCAGGAAAGGCCCTCCTTGGCGACTGGGAGCATCTACCCCATACCTTTCAGATCAACAGTAGTACCTATAAGGTCCTTTGTGGCTAAATACCTGAAGACAAAGGTTTTTGTTTGTTTGTTTGTTTTTTAAGCAGACAGACCATCTTTGCATTTTGTCATCTCAAGTACATATTCTAAGGATGACAAAGAAATGGAAGGTTCCCTGAACCTCTTTCATCTAACTTTGTTCTAATCGTTAAATGAAAGTCTGAGATCAGCACCTTGGAAATTTTATGCCAATAAACAAGACTGGTGTGATGCCACTTGCAAAAATTAATCCTAAATGCACTCAGATCACAAATAGAATAAAAAGAATAATAGCAACCAAGAATAGAAATCAAGCGCCTATGGGGACAGACATGATATAAAATTCTGATTTTCATTTGTGCTAAGTGACTATGGTATACCAGGTAATGAGCAGGAAGTTTGGCGTGGATTAAATTATGTATTTCAGTTCAGACTTTAGAATTCAGTAATTGCATATGAAGTCCTTCAATGTACATTTTTTTCTCCCAACTTCCTCCAACTAGAATACCTGTCCATGGTCATGAGAAAAAGTTTTACTTGAATTCTGGAAAAAAAAAATCTCTTTTACATTAAAATCTGATACCTTTAATTTATAAAAATGAGATCCTTTCTAATCTCATATACAATATCTTCTAGAAAATCACATCTCTCAATATATTAAGCATGGGTGGCATAACAAAGAGTTTAAATGAATTTTCAATATTCTAGAAGTTCCAGTATGTTAATATTCTTCAGAAAAGTTTTATAAATTAAAAGTTGATCTCCAAATATGTTTAGCACCTAGTTCTATCGGATATCTGCTCAATAAGTTGTTAAAGTTTAGTCTTAAGAGGTTTTCAAAGCCCTTTTGGTGACATCAGTCTAGGTGGAAACTTGATACAAAGCTGTATCTTTCTGTTACCCAAGAGACAGAGCCTATAAACTTGAATTGGCTTTTAACTTCCTTTAGGTCAGTTTTCCCTTGGATGATTTCCATTGTATATCCAGCACCATAGACCAAAGATTGCTTGACGCTTGACTCTAGCACAGGGGTCAGCAAACTCTGGTCCCGAAACCAAATGGGACTCATCACCTGATTTTGTGAATAAAGTTTTATTATAACACAGCCACATCCGTCCACTTACTTGTTATGTATGGCTGATTGCATACTGGACCAGCAAGGTTGAATATCTGTGCCAGAGACCTCTTGGCCCACAAAACATAAAATAGTTACTAATTGGTTCTTTAGTAAAAGTTTGCTGACTCCTGACATAGAGGTCATTTGTAGCCTCATTTGTGTTGGACACAGCAGGAGAGAAAGACGACAGCACTACATTTCCATGCGTGCTTGGGAATATAAATATGTGGTTATAGAAAAGATTGTCCGCCTTACACTGCATGTGAAAGAGATTCACTTGTCTGAGAAACACAGGCTCACAGGATTCTTGGAAACAGGGAAGATGGAATTAGGGAAGGGTTTAGTGGAAGAGGAAAGCTGTGATCCTCCAAAATGTTCTTCCTAGAACCCTTCATATATAAATATAGGGGGTTCCTTCGGTCAGCATCATTGTGTGACAAGAAGTGAAGTAGGGGTCCTTTGATTTAGAGTCTCTTTCCTGAAGAGTCTATTTTTGCAATCTCTGCCTAGAGGGTTTCATCTCACCTTCCCATATTCCAGAAAGATGCCCATTCCATGGTCCTCTGAAGAGTATTTTTGACTTAAGATATCTTTTTGTCATCCATCACCTCGGTTATTCACACCCACAGAGGACTCGCTTTCCTACAACCGCATCAGGCCTGAAGGGTTGGTGGGACCAACAAATAATTAGAAATATTCAAAGGAACATCTGAAAATATGTAGGACAAAAAAATGTAGAATTGTTTCATGAATCTGTTGCTGGGATTTGTGGGGGGCGGGGACCAGATTAATGCCAGTTTGATGTTGTTTGCAAGGATCTGGGTCTTTGTTCTTTGGTGTAGGAGGAGTACAAAAAAAAAAGATCTATTTGGAATTCCAGCATCTCTGCCTCTGTGTGGTAAGGCAGGTTCCTACCAGAGATTTGCCCCTTCAGTCAGCATCCCTATTGCTAATCCAAAGCTTTATACTCATATTCAATATTGTTAAAATAGCATCAGTTATGAATGATTCTTTGTAAGCATGAGTATTCCTGTTAGGGAGGAAAGGTGCTTTGTTTTTTTTTTAAATAAAAATACCCACCATTTACCAGACCCTAATCAACATTAGTTAAAGGAGTCCTTCAGCATTTTATCTGGATTCAACTAAAAGAGGATTAAATTGGCCTTTCACAGGAACAGCTACATGAGAATGTCTTGCTTTTGTTTATTTTAGGCAAAAGGTAGCCTGATGTTTAGACCAAGGAGGTAAATATCCATCTAAGCACTTGATCCTTATTTTTTAAGGCTCTCTGAAAGGTGAAAATCTAATTTAAGTGAGTTGTAAACAAAACCCCTTTCCTCTCTTTCCTCTGCTCCAGGAAATCTTAGGCACAAAAAGGATAACAAAGCAGTTCCTGGAATGATACATTTGCATGGCGCCCCAGTAGCAGGTGGGGGGAAAAAGTCATAATAAAAGAAACAACCTTAGAAAACAGGCTTTTTATCTCAAAGATAAAATGTCTTTCTTTTGGTCTTTCATCACTTTCTCCTCCTTGGAAGGCTCCCCTAGTCCCAACATATTTCCATTAAAATAGTCAAACCTACTGCACTGGGATGTCAGATGCATCTCTTTCTTTGTGGTAATCAGAATTTAAAATTACACAGTTGCCTCTGAATTTCTCATTCACAAAGCTAAACCACTGATAAGAGATAAAGCACTCTGAAGCCCCTGCTTCAGCCGGCAAGGCACACCGCACGCATTAGCACTTTCAAAAGCAATGTGATTTCTATGGTTCTTAAAAGCTTTCTTCATAATAGAGTCCTTGAAATTTCTCAAGACAGGTCTGTATGGCAAAGGGAAAAGAATTACTTGTGGGATGTCCTCCTTTGAGCATTGTTAGAGCACAAGGATAAAAGAAAACATCCCATTTGGGGTGACCCATGCTCCATGGGCTAGTTTCTTTGGTTTTATCCCCCCCACCTTCCTTTTATAGATACTGACAGAGTAGGAAGTTAGCATCTTCCCTTGAAAAAAAAAAAGAGCTGTCCAATAGGATGCAACAGGAGATGTGATGTCGGAACAGCATTAACGATGTTATTAAATCCATCAGTAAACAGTCTCAAACATACCAACAGCAATGCTGTCTCCTTAACTTCTGCCCAACAAGTAGTAATATCAGTTCCACTTCCATGAGGTTTGCAACTGAACAGAGGAAAAGTTGCTATAGGCAAGAAGTATTTTTAGAGTCCAAATCCAGCTGTCACAATGGGAAACCAGAATAGTGTTCCAAAATGCCTCATTAGGCGTTTGGACACCCTCACTAGGGACTGAAGGGATTTGCTTCGTCGCTGAACATTAGCTAAGGTCAGATAAATAAAACAAGCATGAGGCTGCCCTCTTTGGGAGAAAAGCGAAGGAAACATCTGTCTTACATAAAATCTACTCTGCACTCCTAGACTAGCCTAGTAGTCCCACTTCTTCCACTGTCTTTGCAGCCTACTTCTACATTTGGGTTATTTTGGTGAAATCAGAGAGAGCTCAGATTTTCTAAATCCCAAGCTGATCCATGAGGTTACATAGGAGCAGTATAGCAAAGGACTGTCTGAGGGCAGGAAGATGATATTTGTTGACAGAGAAGACATTGGTGCTTCTTTAGTCCCCATATTCATGTAATTTATGAGGTCCTAACATTTTGGGGGTCATAGGTTCTTTTGAGAATCTGAGCAAAGTTCTGAAACTTCTCCTCAAAAAGAATCACACCCATGAATTTTGCATAAGGTCAAAGAGGTCTCCTTGGACCCAAAGCCTATACTAAGACATGGCAAGAGTTGGATTCTATTTCTCCAATTATAATATTTTATTAACTAATATTCATTGAGCACTTACTATGTACTAGCCACTGTGCTAAGTGTTTTATACACATTCACTTATTTCATCCTCAAAACAATCCTTTGAGTTAGGTTCCATTATAGTTCCAATCTACAGATGTGGAAACTGAGGCTTAGAAAGGCTGGGAAACTTGCTCAAAGCCACTAGCTAGAAAAAGCCAGAGCTGGAATGTAGGTCTAACTCCAGGCCACTATGCTGTGAAGTCACCAACATGTCAAACTATTTTTCGAGCTGTTAAGAAGTGTCTCCTACCAGTTTTTAGAATAGTCCTTCTTGGGTGGATCAAGCTATAAAACTTTTATCTCCCTTCTTTCTATCGTTTCTCATCTGTGACAGCATATAGTACTGAAAGAGAGATACCTACGGTGAAAATATAGAAGATCTGTCTGAGTAATAGAATCTGGAACCAAAAAAAAAAAAAAAATAGTTTGTTCTGTGATTATTGTTAAGTAAGTCAGGCTTCTTGTCCTTACAAATTTGAAGTTGCCTGGGTTGTCAGCCTTACATTTAAGAGAAAACTTTAATACTCAACGATCTATAGTTGCGGCTAAACAAATCAGCATTTCTGCTCACATACCTGTCCTTCCACTATAACCTCACTTTGAAAGACAAATGTCTTATTTTAGGTGAGGTCTTTGATACCATTTGGTTATTATTCTTCCCTACTTTTAGTTGTGGCAAGACTCTAGAAAAGAATCAAATAAATAGAAAGGAACTCGATCATCCCTATTTCCCTACAAGAAAATAAGACGAGAAAGAATTCAATTAGCATTAGGCATTCAGGACCCAAGCTGGCCACTGTGGGATAATCGTTTGAGTCCCATACCTCATACCTTGTCAGTCATCATTAATGGCCTATCACCCTCCCCATGTGCAGAATTTTTCTCACCAAAGCACTCAGGCCATCACTATCAATTGATCTGAGTTGGAAATGGGACCCACCTGCCAATTCTTGTTGCAACAGTGGCACCCTTTAACCTTGAACCTGTACATTTGACACTGGTGTCCTAGTTTCAGAAAAGAGGTTTGTGGCTTTCCAACGACTGACAGAGAAGATGAGTGCATCTGAAGTTCCTTACAACTTGGTGGCTTTAGGGCACTTTCATCTTCTAAGCCAAGGGATCAGGGTTTGATCTCTAAGAGTTAAAAGAGAAAATCGTTTTGAAGAATTAACTCAGCCAGGGACCATCCGAACAGGTTAAACCAGTATGCCCTCCTGCAGGTCCTGCTGTCAACCTGCCCCCATCCAGAGCTGAGTGACCACAGCAGCAGAGGGTGGGGTCCAACCTGCTTTTCTGTGCTTTCTCAACAGCACATATCTGATCCCCTGGAGGGCTGTGGACACAGCCTCTCACTGCTCCTAACACAGTCAACCCCAGTGCCAACCAGGGCTCTGTCGTGCTGCTGTGACTCAACCACCCCTTAAACCTTAGTAATGGCATGAGCTAAAAAATGTCAACTATCCTGCTTTAGGGTAAGTCTTTCAGGGATTTTCTTTTACTGGTATATGTGTCCAAATGGCAAATCAGGAAGGGGTACCTTTAAAGGGTCTCATGGAACTAACATCACCAGAGCCAGCAATCAGGTTCCCTAGTAGAGAGGAGAGATCCTGGCAAAGTAGAAGGAACAGTCGGCAAATCTGAATTTGGGGTGGACACAAAACTACCCTAATTTATATCCAGTGTTTGGTGATGGGGGGAACAGAGTTTTCCATCTGTTAACCACCTCCCCAATCAAGTTTCTCTCTTTTTGAGGCCACGAAGAAGCAGAGACACATTTCTTAAGGAGGTCGTGTTTGAGAAGGGAAAGGTAGGGGACCGTCCATCATTGCACTGGCTAAATGCACTCCTGGAGAAGCCAGATTCTGGTGCTTTACACAGTAAAAATAAGGTCATACAAGTCCCATTTGCTTGGAGATTTTGAAAAAGGAAGCCCATTCCCATAAAGCACTTGAGTTCAGCCTTTGGATTATTTTTTTATTTGATTTGGTTGTTTTTCTCTGGGTTTGGGTGTGATGTAAGAAGAGCTTTTTAGTTTTGTTTTGAATAACATCAATCCTTGCACACTCTATGCAAAAATTTTGTAAGCATTGCAATAATGCTATGAATTACAAGGAACTATTTTAACTTTATTACACTTTCTGTATAAAAAAATTTGTATTTAATATTATTTCAACTGCAGTCTTGTAAAATATATTAATAAAAATAATGATTGGTAAGAAGGAAAGCACCCTTGTCCACTTCTTTAGGGAATTCCACTTTCACAGTTGATAAATCAGTTACTCCTATTGACTCTGCCACAGAAATAAATTTTCAGGTTAACTTCTCCTCTGCATCTCTTTGATCAGTGGCCTAACATGTTAGTTAAGCCACTGTGGTTCTTAGGAAGAGAGTCACACAGGCTGCTTTATAAAAGAGAGCTAATTATAAGGTAATACATGGCCTGGAATTGGGGAGTCCCCAGCACTTGGTGAAGGTAAGGGAACAGCCATCCTCTACTGCTTTCCTAGAGACCTGGACAGGCTTCTTTTGCTATAGTTTACCACTCCCATCTTTAAATCATTGAAGAAGCCAGTCTGCTTGCTCTTATCAGGTAAAATATTTTTAATCAGGCTACCTGAGCGTTCCTGGTCAGCCTTATGGATGAGCCACCTTTTAAGCCAGTTGCCCATCCCTGGTCCAGTTTTCATCCTCTTCCACACAATACCCTAACCCGAATCCCCTATCATGGCAGAATACACCACAGTCAATCCTCCATTTCAGCCTCTCACCTCTCCTGGCCTTCCAGAGTGCCATGTTTTTGCACATACTATTCCGTCCACCTAGAATGTCCTTCCATGTAGCACCACCCTATCACAGGATATCATCCTTCAAGATCCCATTCCCATATCATCTTTTCTCTTATCACCCTTATCATTCTTCCTTGAACCCCCCATTAATTTGTTCTAATTTCTTTTATAATCCTACATTGTATTGATACTATGATTTACCTACTTACCTATCAACCTGGGACTCTAGAATGCTTATATTCATTTTTGAAGTTTATAAAGGAGTAATGACATACCTAAATAGATTCTCATAATTACATGTTAAGGTAGAGAGATCATTTCCTCATCTAGGAAATCGAAGACTAATTTTACATCTCCAGTACATGACACAACCTGTGTGCCTTCTCAATTGTATTTTCACCGTAGGCTACATGCCATCAAATTTAGCTCCTGACTACAAAGGACGCTGAAGCAACATTACAGAATCCTCAAAGGTAAAAGGCTATGACAAAAATTTTATTCACAGGCAGGGTGCAGTTTATCTCCAAAGATGCCATAATTTTATTATATGGTTTCATTTTGGGGGAAAACTTATCCCCAAACATCTAAATCAAAGAGAATGAAATCAGAGAAATCACCTTTCAAGATGCATTGGTGAAAAACATGTTGAAGCAGAGCTAAAATGATAAAGAAACACTAATGAGAGGGAAAGCCTGTTACTGATGAGTCAAACTAATTGACATAATTGTTACTACAAAATTAGAAAACAGATGAAATATTTAAGAGGCAAATAGGTATAAATCAGCAACTTTTACATCTCCTCCAACTTGACTCCTTTGAAAAAGACGTAAAAACTCTGTAGTTCAATTAGCAACCAAGCCCCACTTTATCCAAGGAAAAGGGCCCAAGATACAGAGCTGGGGAACGGGAAACAGAGTACAGAGAAATAAACACATTTCAGAAAAAGCTTGTGAGTAGCATGTATGAATTCGCTTCTCCAATTAAGTCCAATGACAGGTTAATTTTAGTCTGTGGATGCTGGTTTTAATTATCCTCAATAACACTAAACGTTTGTGGTTCAGGATCAATGTACAGCCCCCACTGAAGACCCTCCTAACCCATCAGTGGAGAAACAGCAGATCAGCCTTTGAGACTCCCTGGCGCAAGTAATTAAACATAATGATAGAATCCTTGTGAGATATTGCAAGGAACCTCTTAGAATGTAAAATGAGTATATAAAATGTGAGAAGAGGATCTTCCAAATTATGGTATGTTTTAATTGGAAGTAAGATTTTGCAATGGCAATGTCTAGGATAATAGATATTAAATCAAGGTAGAAACTATAACATTAAACCATCTGTTTTAATCTATTAAAAGACCAAGTCAAGGATTGCATTGAAAGACTTGGTGGGCAAAAATTAAGCTATAAAGCTTGAATAAAAAGAAAATCAATATTTTAAAGTAGACTTCATGGTAAAAAGTATTAGGGGAGATTAAGATTAATAATATATAATGATGAAGTTCCTGTCTTGCTGATTATACATAATTAAACCATTATACTGAACAGGAGAGTAACAAAAGCCAAAAATCCACAACTTTGAAGTATAAGAATAAGGAAAAAATTGACAAACCTAATTGCTCTTTATCTTATAACTTACAAGTTGGAAAAGCATTTAAAAAAATCCCACACACCCCTACACATGGCATCAAAGAAACTTCTCTTTGTCCCATGATCATATAAAAGAAAGAAATATAATCTCAAAATGAAAACATTAAAGAAAACTTTTCCGACTATATTCTCTGAAAGCAGAAATGGATGGTATGTTTTATATTAACATAAAACCCCAGGAATTTCAGATTGAAAAACACTTCCCTAAGTAATTAGTGATTTGAGAAAGGAACCCAGCCTATTTAAAGAATTAAAAACAGTACAAATTATGCAATTTGGCCAAAGCAGTCTTCTGTTATGATAAAAGCATTTAAACTTATCATAGATAAATGAACAAATCATTCAACTTAAGATTTCAGAATAATCAACGAAAGAGCAAATATCAATAATAAATATAAGATGGCCTAAATAATTCTAAATTTTACATCTTAAAAAGTAGAAACAAAAATCTAAGACAAAACTGCTGATAAATATTGAAAAACATGAGAACAAAAGTTTGAGACACATAATAAAATTTTAAATGTTATAGCAACATGTTATTTCCTCATAAGAAAAATAGAAAACCTCAATCATGTACAATTTGAAATTAGCCCAAATTAACAAAGCAAACGCCTGTGCTTGTTTCTTAAGTAAAATAGTTTTATTTAGGAAATTCTATCCAAAACATACCTTTTATGACATTAACTCATATATTTTACATATAATGTTCATGCATACAGACATTCATAACTTTATGCATAAAGAAAAACTATCATGAGATCTGCTGTAACCTAGGCTAAAAAATGTAAAATTTTGAGAGATAAATATGAAATGAAGAGACTAACTCTTAGCTGAACAGACTAAAATTGATTTTTATTTCCTTCAAGTTAATTTGCACATTTAACAAAATCCCAACAGAAATTTTCTGGGAAGTAAACAAAATAATTCTAAATTTTATTAGGCAAAATAATTTTTTTTAAAAAGGCAAGGAATGTTCCATACAAAAAGCCACTAAAATGATAAAAACCTAACAGACTATTTAAAAGCACAACATAGCAATAATGAAGATAGTAATGTTTCAAAAATAAAAACACAGATCAATTGTACTTGGCATTATTTCCCTACCTAGAAAACACCCTCTCCTTTCTTTGTCTGGCTTACCCCTGCTCACCCTCTAAGATCTGGCTCAGACATCTTCCCTCCCAGAAGGTTTCTCTGACTTGCGTTCTCGACAGAGCGAGCAGCCCTTTCTCTGTACTCTTAGGGAACCCTGGACATACATCTATCACAGCTTACATTGTACTGAAGCAACCTATCAATTCTTCTGCTCACACCACTAGAATGAGGGCTCAAGAACAAAGGCACAGCTTCCTCATTATTTTATCACCTAAGCCTAGCCCAGTGCCAGGTATCTAAGTAGAAATGGTTGAACAGACCAGAAAACCCAGAAATAGACTCAAGTGCATTTACGAATTTGTCTTATATCAATGTATCACTTCAATCTACCATTTGTTCTTAAGCACCTCAGAACAGAGAGCAAGAACAAGATGGTGATCTCTGCATTCATTCAGCTCACAAGTGGGCAAACTTGACAATGAAACAAACAGCTGCAGATATGAAATAAACAATAATGAGGTGTACATGGTGCCAGGGAAGCAGGTAGGTGGAATGCCATTACAAACCAATAGAAAAAGTACTGATTATTTGATTGTTACTAGGAAAACTGATCGGCAGTTGTTTTGGCGAGAAGTTTCAGATTCCCACCTTAAAATACCTCCAGTGGATCAGAGTTAAATATTTTTGTTCATCTAGTATCTATTGAATGTTTATTCTCTTCTAAATGAATAACACACACTCCTTGCCTGTGAATATCTCAAGAGTCTAGAGATGGACAGAAATATAAAAAGGCCAATTACAACATAATATGGGAGAGCTGTGGAAAAGATTTAAAAAAAAAGGAAATTGACCAGCAACCTACCTATGATTTGAGGAAGGATGACCAAAGAAATTGCCAAGAGGAAAGACTAGCACATTCAAACATGCAACTCTCTAAGTTCTTGCTTCTCTCACACCACGCCACACAGAGAACTCTTTTTAAAACAGTAAAATAGTAGCAGTAAATAAGAGAAACGGTTAAAAAGTATGTGCTCATAGGAACTCATGCAAATTAATAAGAAAACCATCAAGACATCACTAAATAAATGACCCAATAATAAGCATGTAATCCACACAAACAAAAATATACACTCTTTTTTCCATTCTAAGACATTGGAAGATGTAACACAGAATGAATAACTGCTTTTCAAGAAAAACAAAGGAACTTGCCTACCTTTTCTATCAAAAAGGAAAGGTGAGACAAATACACATCTCTGCATTGGTGCAGTGGAGTGGACACTGGTATGTATTTTCAGAAAGTAATTGGTCAGTAGTTTTAAAGAGTCATAAAATTCTTCATACCCTTTGGCCCAGTAATCCCATCTTCAAAATTCATCCAAGCAACAATATTTGAAGAGGAAAAAGTTGTTAGCAACAGTGATAAACATTGCAACAGGATTTAAAGATGGGAAAAATTAGCAGCACTACCTAACCCGTTGAAAGGAAGGGCTACTTAGATCATGGTTAGTTCAACTTTATGGACTAGCATGCTGTCTTCAAAAGCGTTGTGAGGATTTTACAGTAAAGCAAATTATAATGTTGAGTGTGTAAAATGATGTATACACCTGAATCAAGACTTCTAGGGAAACTGAAAATGAAGCAAGCTGATTTATTTAGATGGTGGTACTGTAGCTGTAGTTTTCTTATTATCATTTTTGTGTTCATGTTTGTATAATAAACTTTTTCAAAAAAGACTAGTATCTGCTCTTTTTCTGTAAAACAGAGTTAATAACACATACTTTGACCCCACAAATAATCGACAAGAAGGAAAATGTATAGACCCAAAATTGTTTACTGCAGTGTTATTTTTTTTTTTTTAATTTGGAATTTGCCTTTTTCCCAACAGTAGGGGCAATAGGTAAATAAATCATGGCACGTTCAATCAATGGAATATTGTAAACATTAAAATAATTTTGGAAACCATAGGACAATATCACATGTTTAAAATAAGTCAAAAAGACCTATAATTACATGAAAGCTAACTGCAGCTGTGAAAAGATATATATGTATTGTTAAGGATGAAAAGGAACCACTAATACTTTTAAGTTACATTGTTAAGGTGATATGAATATGGTTGCTTATTTCTGTTTTCCTAAACTTTCTTAAGTACAGTGACTTTTTAATAGCTAATTTTGTAAAATGGACAAACAGAAATCAGTTTCAAGCTTAGCCAAAGAAATTATTAATTTTCAATTTTCAGTCCATTTCCTCAAGTCTACCAATGGGTCAAATTTGAAAAAACCTCTGAACACAGAGAACCCTAGGGATTTAAGGTAGTCTCTCCTTCCATTTCACATATTCTCATTTTTTTATGAGATCTTTGAAAATGTTCTTCTGGGCCCTGTGATGGTTACAGAGCTCAACTATGGATTTGACATCAAAGAACAGACCACACTTCTAAGCTTTATTTGGGCACCAAGATTGTAGGAACTTGGCTCCCCTGCTGGACTTCAAGTAAGGACCAGGTGAGGAAGAGCCCAAACCTTCCTCTTTTTAAGAGATTTGAGGGGGGAACCCAGAGAAAACTTTTACCACAACTTGGAATTTATAGCTACCTTAAATTGTGAGGATAATAATTGATACAGTCCAGTCCTGGACACTCTTTCTGATCAATGCTCTCTTCATTTACTCTCATCCCTCAAACTACCCCAAATTCCTCCTGCCTCAACATTCTAGGTTTGTTTTGTCAAGTTAGACCTTATATTCTCTGATTTCAAGTGGTTTCATACAGTCTTAATACATCTTGAATCCATCCCTCCCATGATTTCTAGGCTTCATAACCCACCTTCCTTAGCTCCCATGATACTGCAATTCATGATTCCTCCTTCAACATCTGACTTCTCCTCTCTGTAATAGACCCCATCATAGATAACCCACCAAGGTCCTCAGAACCCGATAATTAATCCCTTCCCTAGTACTATAGACAGTTACCACAGGGGTTCTTCTCTACTCTTTAAAAGTGAATTATCTGTCATATACTATAATCTGACCCAACTAGTTTATATTCCTTAATCTTTCCCTCTCTAGCCAAATAGGTATTCTCCAATAAAATTATATTTCTTAATAAGAAAAGAGATAAACATAGAGTGATGGGTACAGATACAGAGGAAGGGCACTGGTTTGGCTGTCAACTAGACCTGTGTCTGAGCTAGACCGGTGTCTAAGACCAGGTTCCCTCATAAAGAATGCCAGTAAATTCTGATCTCAATAATCTTATCCATCCCCACTCAGTTCTTTTCTTTAGATTTCCTTAACATTGTGTGTATAGTGTACTCTTTTCCTTGAAGGAAAAATATTCCTTCATCTCTCCTGTGTCACGTACAGACCCAAATTTGTTCTCTCGACCCTGCCCACCTCAAGAAAATTCACCACCCAAATTCTTGAAAACAGTCTATACTCCCTTCTTCAGTTTGCACACTTATAGTCTTCAATCTAATTTTTGTCCCTAGGTCTAATATGATGTTGATCTCTAAAAGGTCACCACTGACCTCCTAGTGGTCAAATCAGGTTTTCCAGTGGCTATTTCTCCATTTTGACCCCATCCAGTCCTGAGTCCACACTCTTAAGACCATGATGATGGCTACACAGCATCCACTTACCCGTCTTATTTCCTTCCAGAACCCCATGTGGCTCAGGCACCCAGCCTGCCCCATGACATCCACATGACTCCAGGAAACAGGAAATGTTACCAATAAATAATGGATAAATTAAACCAAAGCACCTACGACTCCTTAGTCTTTGTTTTCCATTTTGATGAAAATTTGATGATTTCACAGTATCCCAGACAGATCTCTGACATATGTTTCAAAATTTGCACTACTGACTTCATTCCTCTGACAGCTCTATCAAGTTTCTGAGTTACAAAAACATTTCCACAGAGAAACAGAAAGGGGTCCGTGCCCAAGTCCTTCACCATAATGTTAAGTTTATACCACCAGCCTTTCCTCATACTTTCTCCTTGCCTTTGACTCTTTCTTTAGCTCTTGTTTCTCTTTGGACATCAATCTTTCTTTGTCTATACAACGAGTACAGTTGGCATAAAGGCAGTGACCTTTCTTTTAAGCTTTTTTTTCCTGCCTCTGCCAAACAAGGTCTTCACATGAATTGCCAAATAATCCTTTTAAATTATCCAACTTAACTGTCACAGTAACTTTATAAAATAAGCAGCACACATATTTCATCTTGCAAATGGGGAAACTGAGTCCCAGAAAGACTCAGTGACTATCCCAGTTTACACACCCAGCAGAGGAAGATCTAGAGTCTCTTCAGTGCATTTATGTTTACTGAGCACCAACCACGTGCAAGGGGTTCCAGGCCCAAGTACCACTGCTCCTTCAAAATGTGGCACATCAACCTTGTTTCCTGTCTGGCCATTAGTTAGTTATGTGACTGTGACAAGTCTTGAGTCTTGCCTCCTTCCTCTGTAAAATGAAGGTGTCCATTGAATGATCTCCACTAGCCCTCCCATCTAGTGATCTCACATAGTGCTCTGTATGCTATTTCTCATCAGAGTGGCCAGTTCTGAATGGGACAGGACTAGCCCATCCATTCACTGGCCAAGTAATTAATGAACATGTGCTAAGTGCTGGCCATGCTTCAAGGTGTTTGGGGATTATAATAAACAAGACAGGCATGGCCTCCATCGTCATGGAGTTTATAATCTAGTGGGAAGGGGCAATGCAAAAATATGTAATACAGATAATTTCCAGACACTGGAAATAGTAACAGTAATAGTAGTAACAGAATTAAACTCCTCCCTGAGGAAGGTGATATCTGAGCTGAGATTTCATCAGAAATCAGGCACACAAAGGACTAGTAGAAGGGCACTCCAGCAGAGGAAATAAAGTTCTTAGAAAAGTGAGGTCATTAATTTCATTACTTAGAAAGACTGAACATTCAACTACTTTGCTCTTCTTCATTTTCTTCTGTGAATTAGACATACGGAATGTAATTACTTTCATTTACCTGATGGAAGAGTATGAATATTATCTTTCCCTCCAGGACAGAACACTCTTTTTAGGTACTAAGGATGGCTTCTTTAATTGACCATCAAGGACTCTAATGAAAAAAACAAAGGGTACAGGGAGAGGCCAACAAGAAGGGAGAGTACAGAGATTCTGTGAGGTTAATAAGAAGGGAACAGAAGTCAGAGAAGTCAGAGATCACTAGTAGCAGACCCCTCACACTACACCATGCCAAGGAGAGGCCAAAATTTCCAAAAACACGTTATGCCATACCAGGGATTGGAGGCTGGGCTCCAGGGACCAGAATCCCCCACTTCAGCAAAGATTCCTATGCTTCAACATCCAGTCAATGTGATGTACTGAGCTTACACTTTAATGCCCACACTCTGATCTAAACACATATCAAGTGATATCTAAAACAAGATAAACATAGCGTAAAGCAGAAACTGATGAAAATTCAAAGCATGTGAGACTAAAGTTTTGGAGTTGCTGATGCCCAGGACCAGAAGCAGACAGAGGCTGTCTGTGGGCAATACCCTCACTGCTTAAAACTAAGGAAGGACGGATGAAAGAAGAGGGGGGAAAGCTTACAGCATAATAGGTAATGAGAAGCTTCCTGCCTACAGCATAAAGAGAATTAGATACAGCCTCATTACAAGCACCTGGAAGTATCCAAAATTTCCCTGATGTTGCTCTGGGGGAGAAGACTTAGCAAGTAATGTAAAACTTATTTCTAGACTCAGGTCCTAGGCAACTCAGATAAAAAAATCATTTCAGTCGAAGAAAACCACCAAAACAGAAATCTGAAGCTGAGGTGGGGGCGGAGGGTGGGGAATCAAAACATATGAATGAAACTAAGAGTAAATAGGTGAGCAATAAGCCAACAACTTAAAATTTTCAATCCAGATGAATTAATATTATAGAATAGTCTGGAAAAGATTTTCATATAAGTGATTATCTTCAAAACAAAAACATCCTTAAAATGGAAAAACAGATATGAAGCTAAAAAAAGAATTCTATGAAAGTATCAGGTAGAACTTTTGGAAATAAAAATTAGTCACTGACTGAAATGAAAAGTTAATAGAAAAGATAAACTCTGGAATGGACACAGTCAAAAAGAGAGGCAGCAAATTGGACATTAGTATTAAAGAATTCAGCTAGAGTGTAGCGCGAAAAAGGAGTAATTCTTAAAGTATTAAGAGGGATGGAGATTAGATGCAGAAGTACAAATATATGCTTAATTGGAGTGTCAGAAGAATAGAAGATTTGTTGGAGAAGGAATATTAAAAAAGATACACTAAGGATTTTCTAGAATAAAAGATAAACAAGAGTTATCAATTTTAACATACACTCAGAGTACTGAGCAAGATAAATAAAAATAAGTTTATAGACATTTAAATAAAACTGCAGAAATTACGTATAAAGAGAAAATCTTAAAAGCTATCTGAGAAGGGAAAAAAGTGTTATAACCCACAAGGAGATAACACTGATATAAACACAATCAGCTTGTATCATTTAAAGTGCTTGTGGAACATAATTATCAAGATAAAATGGTTTACACAGTTAAACTATCATTTGACATAGAGCAGGAAAAAATGTACACACACACTATATATGTGTATGTGTATGTGTATGTATGTGTGTATATATGTATATATATATACACACACACACACACATATATGTGTGTGTGTGTGCATATACATATAGGATGATGGGAAACCCTCTAGAACAGTGGTCTCCACCTTTTTTGGCATCAGGGACCAGTTTCATGGAAGACAATTTTCACATGGACGGAGGCGGGGGGGATGATTTGGGTGGTAATGCGAGCCATGGGGAGCGATGGGGAGCGGCAGATGAAGCTTCCCTCCTTTGCCTGCCTCTCATCTCCTGCTGTGCGTCCTGGTTCCTAACAGGCCGCGGACCAATACTGGTCCATGGGCTGGGGGTTGGGGACCCCTGCTCCAGAAGACCTTTCTGGAAAAGCTACCAAATGATGAACTCATAGAAGAATAAAAGTTACCATAGGAGGATTAAAAAAAAAAAAAAAGGCAAGAAAGTAGGAAAAAAAGGAGCAAAGAATAGATGATTCAATTACAAAATGGCTAAAGGATTCAAATAAACATTTCTCTGAACAAGCTATAAAAATGAACAGTAAGCACTTGAAAATATGTTCAATATCATTAGTCATTAGAGAAATGTAAACCAAAACCCACAATGAGATACCATTTCACACCTAATAGAATGGCTATAACAGATAGACAATAGCAAGTATTGGTAATGATGTGGAGAAATTGGAACCCTCATATGTTGCTGGTGGGATGGCACCTTGGAAAACACTGTGGCAGTTTCTCAAAATATGTGGTATATATTTGTACAAGGGAATATCATTTGGCAATAAAACAGAATGAATTACTGATACATGCTACAACGTGGATGAATGATAACATTACACTAAATGAAAGAAGCAAGACACAAAAGGCCAAATATCGTGATTCCCTTTATATGAAATGTCCAAAATAGGCAAATCTATAGAAACAGAAGTTAAGTTAGTCAGTGGTTGATAGAGGTTAGGGGAAAGAAGAAAGAAGAGAGACTGCTAATGTATATGGAGCTTCTTTTTGAGGTAATTAAAATATCCTGGAATTAGATGGTGGTGATTGTTGCACAACTGTGAATGTACTAAAAGCTACTAAACTGTACACTTCAAAAGTGTGACTCTTGTGCTTTGTGATTTATCTCTCAATAAAATTATGATTTAAAAAGTTTGAGAGTGGTTGGCTATAGGTAAAATAGTATTTATATGGAAATGTATAATCTTAATGGTGTATAATAGAAAAGAAGGAATCCAGAAATCTAAATATGTAACCATCTACCTCAAGAAGTTAGAGTAAGAAAAGCAAATCAAACTTAAGACAGACATAAAGATAAAAACAGAAATCAATAAAGTAGATACAAACATACACAGAGAAAAGTCAGAAAAGTTTTTTCTCTGAAAAGATTAATAAATTGATAACCCCTTACAAAATTAATTAAGGAAAAAAGAGAGAAGACACAAATTAACAATATTTAAAGAAAAACGGGTTATTACTACAGAGTCTTCAGACATGAAAAACTTCACCAGAGGATATTATGAATGACTTTATACCAATAAATTTGACTATCTGGATGAAATGGGAAATTCCTCAAAAATGCAATTTACCAAAGCAGACAAATAGAAATAGAAATTTTGAATAACTAAATACCTCTTAAAGAAATTGAATCTATTATGTGAAAACTTCCTAGCAAGAACTCTCAAGGCCCAGAAGTTTTCACCAGTGAATTCTAAACATCCAAGGAAGAAATAACTCCAATATTTTGCAAAACTTTCTAGAAAATATTAATGATAGGAAGGTAACTTCACTCTTTTTTTGAGGCCAGCACAACCTATTATATTTCCAAACTATAACAAGGAATTTACAAGAAAAATAATTATAGACAAATCTCTTTCAGGATGATAGATGTAAAAATTCTTAGCAAAATATTTCTAATTCTATGCCACCAAAAGCATAAGCAACAAAATAAAAAGACAGATGAATTAAACTTCATCAAAATTAAAAACATTTATGCAAAGGACACTATCAAGAAAGTGGTAAGACAACCCAAAAAACAGGAAAAAATGTTTATAAATCATAAATCTAATAAGGGCCTAGTACCCAGAATATATAAACAATACCTACAGCTGAAAATCAGCAAACCACCAACCTTATTTTAAAATGGATAAACAGTTGAATAGACATTTCTCTAAGAAAATAATAAAATCACCAATAAGCACATAAAAAGACGCTAAACATCACAGTCATTAAGGATATGCAAATCAAAACCACAATGCAATATCACTTCATACCCACTAGAATAACTATGCTCAAAGAAATAGAAAATAGTAAGTGAAGTTGTGAAGATATTGGTACTGTCATGCGCAGCTCAAGGGAATGTAAAATGGTGCAGCCACTGGGGAAAACAGTCTGGTGGTTCCTCAATACTTTCAACATATACTTACCATACAAATCCTAGGTATATTCCAAAAAGAATTAAAGAGGTTTTCAAATAAAACTTGTACACAAAAATTTATAGCATCATTATTCATGATAGCCAGAAGATGTAAACAACCTAGGTGTCCATTAACTGATGGAGAAACAAAATGTAGTATATGCATACAATGGAATATTACACAGCCATATAAAGTACGGATACATGATACAACATGGACCAACCTTGAACATGGTATGTTAAGTGAAAGAAGCCAGTCACAAAGAACCACATGTGATTCCATTTATATAAAATGTCCAAACAGACAAATCCATATAGCCAGAAAGTAGACTACTGGTTGCCAGGAGCTAAAGAGTAGGGGGAATGGGATGTGACTGTTTAATGGGTACAGGGTTTCCTTTTGGGGTGATGAAAATGTTCTAGAGCTAGACAATGGTGATGGTTGCACAACATTATAACTGTATTAAATGCCCCTAAATTTTATATTTTTTAATGGTTTAAATGGTGAATTTTCCATTATATTAAGTATACCACAATTTAAAAATGCAAATTGATTCTAGTAATACATGAAGAGGCAAATATCAGGATCAGATGGAGTTAATTCCAGCTATGCAAAAACGTTTTAACATTTAAAAAGAAATCAATGTAACTCACCATACTATCTGGAAAAAAAAGAGGAGAAGGAGAGAGAGAAAGCATTTCATTATCTGATAGATTCAGAAAACTAATTCAAATGTAACTTTGTGATAAAGTTAATAAGAGAGTTCAGCAAGTTTCCTGGATATACGATTATGAAAAAAAAAAGAAGAATGTTCTATACATTAGCAAAAGACAGTTAGAAAATTTAATAGGATGAATTATCCCATTTAACCTAGTAACAAGATCTGTGAATTACTTAAATATAAATCTCACCAAAAATATATTAATCCTACCTGAAGAAAATGACCAAATTTTATTATAGAATATAAAAATTTTGAATAAATGGAAAGATATTCCTTGTTAGTACATGGGTAGATTCACTATCATTAAAAAGTCTATTTTTTCCAAAGTAATCTATTAATTCTCAATGCAATTTTGATAAAAATCCTAGAGTTTCTTATGGAACTTGATAAGGTGATAGTAAAGTTTATAGAAGATAATGGGCGAAGAATATCTAAAACAATTTTGAAGAATAACAAGTCAGAAGAACTCTCCCTAGCAGAGAGAAAGAGTTACTCTGAAGCTATAAGTGATTAAAATAGTGCTTTTTTGAACCAGAGATAGGCAAATAGACCAGAGGAACAGAATAGAGAGCCCAGAAGCAAACCCATACATAAATGAAAAATTGCAGTATGACAGAAGTGGCATTGCAAATTGCTGGGAAAAGATGGTGTATTCAATAAATGATGTTGGGGAAATTGTTTCCTGTATGGAAAAATAGAATCAAATTGCATTTATACCTCAGAATATTTCCTGAAATATATTTTAAATAGATGAAAATCTAAATGGGAGCAGCAAACCTTAAAACATTTAGCAGAAACTATCAGAATGTGGTTTTCTTTCAACAGGATAGAAGGGATTTCTTAGATAATGGTTACAATAAAAGACTTGCAAATTTGATTTGTTTAAAGATTAAAACTTCTATGCAACAAATAATTTCATAAAGTAAAAATACAAGCCACAGACTGCAAAGAGATATTAAAAGCCATTTACTCAACAAAAAACTGGCATGAAGAAAATGTGAACAACTCATAAAATGTAAAAGACAACCCAACAGAAAGACAAAAGGGGGAGCGCAAAGGAAATGCACTGAAGAAGAAACCATAAGGACCAGTACATATAGGACGAGATGCTCTACCACACCAGGAGTACAGGAAATGCAAATTCAATCTACAAATACATAGCATCGCATACTTTTCAGATTGGCTGGAAATAGGAAATCTGACAATAACAGGGGTGAACAAGGATGAGTTCTCACACACAGGCAGTAGGAAGTAATGTGATACACTCACCTTGGGAAGCAAGCTGGCAGTAAAGATCACAATGCTGTAGATGTACTTGCCCTTTAACACAGCAAATCCACTGCTAAGTACTCACCAAAGAGAAAACCGCACACATCAAAATGAGACACGCACGAAGACAGTTACTAGGCATGGGTCTGTCATAGGAAAACAGAAGAGAAGAAGAATATATCCATCAGTATATGTCAATGGGTACATAAATTGTAGTATTTTTATACAATGAGTATAGTACACAGCAGTTAAAATGACAGATCCTTGGTTAAACATCCCAAAACATAACATTGAGCAAAAAATAAGGATGATATATACAAGATGACAATAGTGAAATAAAAAATTTAAGTACACTAAAGAATACTATTTACCATTTTTTAATACCTGCATATGTTTTTAAAAAATATAGAAATATGGATAGTTGGATAGGAAGGATTCTCAGCAACTCTAGGATTGTATTTACTTCTGGTCGGGGGCAGGGGTAGGGTGAAAAATGAGCTCGAACTATATTTATATGGCTTGGCTTCTTAAAAAAACAAAATAGCTAAAGCAAATATAACAAAATATAAGGTCTGGTAAATCTGGATGGGTATTTTTACATAAGCCTCTGACCCTTAGAGAAACGTCTGAAAACAAAGTTCCCCTGTGTCAACAATGTTTTAATTTTCAAGTTCCCCTGTTTTTGTCAGCATTAGAGGAACATGGCCTCAGAGTTGGAATTAGATTAATATAAATAACATCTTCAAGCTATTCCTTATAAAACTCTATTATAGACTCTATGCCTACTACACACGCCTATCATGGAAGTAGGAAATAAACAGTAACTCACAGAGAAAATGCACCAGATTTAGTCCTAAACGTATTCGTGGCAGCCTATCAGTGAGAAAAGCTGGAAATCACACCAAGGTCCAGCATCAGGGAATAATAAAGTATCATGGGACAACTACACTACAGTATTCTATATGATAACTAAAAACCATGTTTTTAAAGAACATGAATGACATGAAACAGTACGCAGCAAATCTTACAACTTTATGTGTAAAATTAACTGAAAAACATATGATGCAAAATTAAAGCACGAGCATATTTTGAACCATGTAGACACATTTATAGAAAAAAAAAAAAAAGGCCTAGAAAGATCCCTCAAGCTCTTAGTGTATTTTCCTTCTAATTCACTGTTATATACTTTCCCAAACTTTCTCAAATGTGCATTTATTATTTTTACATTTACAAATAAATACATTAAAGACACATTAAAATGGAGAAAAGCAATATACCTCTTCCCTAATGTAAAAAGAAATTATAGTTTACCAAAGACACTTTTCTCTATGTCTCAGACGTTAACTGGTATTTTCTCTTCTGTTTTGACACATGCCACATCTGCTTAAAGTTTTAATCTTGATAAGAAATATGATAGGCTGCTCATTTACCTAGACATTAGGATGCACAGCCTGAGGCATCACCCTCTATTCTGGTAAAGAGAACCATTCTTCAGTCTTATCTTCACAGGAACTCTCACTGAGCTTCCCAGCTAAACTCTGGCATCCTGGCAGGTGGATACTTCAGTATTAAAAAATTCAGCACTTGGAAATGTTACAATGTTATTCTTTAAAAGAAGAAAATGTAAACTGAAGAATCTAATTAGGTAAGAGTTGGGTTGCCTCTCCTCAGCTGTTCTCGTAGAAATATACAAAAAAAAAAAAAAAGAGAGAGACAGAGAGAGAAAGAAAGGAAAGAAGCAAGCGGAAGAAAGGGGGTGGGCTAGGGTTAGGTGCAGACCAGATCAACTATCATAATTCAAATGATGGTTTGAATTCAAAACTCACTGGTTACATTTGCAAGGCAGAGACTGCAGCAAACACTTCATTTAAAATTAATAAGAGGGGCTTCCCTGGTGGCGCAGTGGTTGAGAGTCTGCCTGACAATGCAGGGCACACGGGTTCGGGCCCTGGTCTGGGAAGATCCCACATGCCGCGGAGCAGCTGGGCCCGTGAGCCACAATTACTGAGCCTGCGCATCTGGAGCCTGTGCTCCGCAACAAGAGAGGCCGCGATAGTGAGAGGCCCGCGCACCGCAATGAAGAGTGGCCCCCGCTCGCCGCAGCTAGAGAAAGTCCTCGCACAGAAACGAAGACTCAACACAGCCAAAAATAAATAAATAAATAAATAAATTTTAAAAAATAAAAATAAATAAAATTAATAAGAGAATGAGGGCATCATAAAGAGATTAAGAAACGGATTTGAAGTCAGTTCAGATTGGGGTGGTTGTGACCAGGAGACTCATTTGATACCCTGGGACTCTGTTTCCTCACCTGCGAAATGGAACTTTAATAATCACAAAGTGAACATCTGCTGTTTCTGGTCTGTCCAGCATTGGTGCCTTGAGGAGGCTTCCCTTCCCTAGTCCCTGTGGTTCTGGAAGGGCTGCCAGCCACAGGCTTCTGCATGGAAAAGAAGCCTTGCTACTGTCAGCACCCATTCCCCTGGCTACCGTAATCCATCCTGGGGTCAATACGTCAGCCAAAGCTGGCCAGCTAGAGCCCTTCTGTGAGATTGTTCAATTTGATGCTGCAGGAAAAAAAAAAAAAAAAAAAAGAGGTCTTGTCTTTGGATCATGAGTTTGGAAATAAGGTTCCATTTTCCTAGCCACACAGACAAAGACTAGCTGCAGTCAGAAAGAATAAAGACAATACACACACAGAAGGGGAGAGATTGAGACAGATCGCGAGTGAGGGCAAGAGAGGCAGGAGGCAGGACGGAGGGTTGGGGGACAACAGGGAGTAAAACATCTAATAGCAGTGGGAGAACTAGAGTGTTAAATGAGGAGGAAAAGCTGGAACAAGAGCAAGCTGTGGAGATGAGAAAGAAAATATAAATGCTGGAGATCACGAAGAGAACAAGAGGATGTGAGCCACAGAGATGAGAGAGAGAAGAGGAGATTCGATTAGGGGAAAAGAAAGGGACCAGAGAAAGGAGGGGTTGTAGGTAGTGGAGAGAAGGGGAGAGAACAAGGGATAGAGGCAGATAACCTGAGAGACAGAGATTGGGGGAGAGGCGCGGAGAGTGAGAACGTAGAGCGAACTCAAAAACCTCCTGTGCACTCACTGCATACAGAATCAAACCTGGAACTCCTTTCTGGCATTCCAAGTACGTGATGCTTGATCTGTATCCACCTTTCCAGCCTCATTTCCCTCTATTCCTACCATCCCACGTGTCTTCTTGAGTTTTGGGGACACACTCTGACCTTTTCCACCTCTTTGCCCTTGGCTCCTATTGCCTCAGTTTAGAATGCTCTCCCCCCACTTCCATTCCCATTTGGACATATTAACCTTGTTCCGGTGTGACAATTCAAATAGATCACCTCCAAGAAGTCTTCAGAGATATCCTAGTGGGAATTAATTCTTTCTCTAAAAACCACCTGATAATATTACTTCATTTTGGTACTCATATGCCTGGTATGCCTCCACTAGTTGGAAGATTTAGAGAATCCTTTTAAGCCCCTTCCACTAAAATTCCAGGTGCTTTACACATAAAAATTGCCCAATAAGTGTTGGTTGTATTCACCTGAACAGCTCCGGAGCTGTTGACATTGTCATATAGTGGCTCCCCCAAAATATCACCCAAACAACCTGATACGAAAAAGCAGAATTTCTTCTTACTGTAGGAAGTGAGAACACTACCTTCAAAGAGTCTTCATATCCTCACAAATGAAGAAGGGCAAACTGGGGAAGTTTATGATATTTGAAGTCTACTGAGAAGCATGTCTTTCAATGTGGGAAGCTTGGTTAGGATTGGGTAAGAATCATGATAAAGTCGTTTGGAAATCGAGGACACAGTATAGTGAGAATTTTGAAGAGGCATGTTCAAAGGGTGTTAGGATGTAAACTTGTTTAATGCTTTTCCCTACTTGAGAGTTGATGGATCTTCAGAATGCACAGTAAAGTTAATTGCAATATTTATTTTCCTGGGCAAGCTTTTTCTGAAACAGTAAAGTTAAATTGATGAAGTATAATAGTAGATTCATGTTAATGTGGATAGTAAGCTGTGTGAGGGGTAGATGGCTTCTTTCTTAGCATCAATGAGAATTTTCCAGGCAACCAGTAACAGCATTTTAAGGATGGATCTCAGAAGAAAAAAGAAGTAAAACATGACAAAACTTCTTTATTGTCCCATCATCCTAAGTCTTTTCCATTAGTCAATTGCCTCATTCTTTTAAATGAGACAGAAACAACTAGAGCAGCACCCTGTGATTCCAACATACAGACCCTACTAGGAAATTTAAATCCAGATATTTTTAGAACTTTCAAGATGCCCCTAAGGTTCTGAATGTGGGAGAAGAACAAGAGAGAATGGTAAAGAATGGAGACTTTTTGGTTATGCCAGGAATGCTACACAAGCTTATTTTGCATGTCAAAATTCAGTTCCTAGAGGGCTACTTTGAAGAGATTCTGAGGCCACCATGTCTGGGCTTAGCAGAAAGAGCAGTATGATTGATTACTGATGTCTGCCAAGGGCCCAGGAAAGGCAGTGGTGGTCTGCATGTTAAGTATTTGCCATTTCTGGGTTATCGAGAAAACACCAGACTTATTGTTTCACCCAATTCAGATTTTTTGTTTGGTTTTGCTTTGATTTTTGCTTCTCATTCTTCCTGGTAGGGCCACACTAATTCCAAGTGGCCACCATGTTTTTACTGCCAAAATCTTTGGGTGAAGGCTTTGGAGGGTTCCATGAAAATACAAATATTATTTCAGAGTAGTAAGACAGTAAAATATCATTTTTAAAATATGACTCAGCCAGAATAGATTCAGCTGACCTAAATCTTGAGGAAAATGAGGTAAATATGAGGGAAATAAGGTAAATCAGAATATTCTGATAGGGTGGTTATTCAAGATTGTGGAGTAAGAGGATATGGAACTCACCTCCTCCCACAAGTACCTCAAAAATACATCTAAAAATGGAACAATTCCCACAGAACACCTACTGAACACTAGCAGAAGACCCCAAACACCTGAAAGGACAAGAAAGATCTCCACGCAACTGGGTAGGGTGAAAGGGAAAAAAAAAGAGGAAGCTGATGGGACCTGCGCCCTTCGGAGGGAGCTGAAAAAGAGGAAAGGTTCCTGCACCCTGGGAAGCCCCCACACTGGCAGGGAGATCAGCCGGGACAAAAAGGGAGCTTCAGAGGCTCAGAGGAGAGCACAGCAACTGGTTTGTGGTAGGCAGAACAGAGAGAGACTTGCACATTTGATCCATGCCACCACCCTGTGTGCCCCAGACTGAGATGCACATCTGCAGGTACAGGCAGGGACTGGGTGCTGGAACTCGGGGCTTAGAGGACAGACCCAGGGAGAGGACTGCTGTTGGCTGTGCAGAGACAGCCTGAAGGGACTAGCGTGTGGTGTGGCCACAACCATGGTGTGTTCGCAGAAGCCCAGACCCGCCATAGAAGCAAAGTGCCACTGTTAAGTGGCCTGCAAAGGTAGGGGCAGGGTGGCCATCATGGCTTCTTTCTCCATCTGCTGGCCCCTGCTTCCCCAGGCTCTGGGAGAGTGTACCCCAGCCACTGCCTTGTGGCTCCCACCTCCATGGGCTCTCATGCACCAGCCGCCACCTCGGGGGCCCCTGCCTCAGCCGGGTCCCGTGCCCCAGCTGCCACCTCAGCAGGTTCCAGGAGCAGCCATCAGCGGGTTGCCCACTCACAGAGGCAAGACCAAAACTACAGCTAAGCCCCAGGGGCTAAGAGACAGAAGGCAGGGCTGAAATTTCTCCCCACGGCTGCGTGAGCCACAGATTTATACTTCTGTCACTGGCTTTGTAAACTGAGTGCCTACAGGACATCTGAGCGGACAACGAGTGCTCCCCCGACTGGGCTGGGTCTAACATTAGCAGCTGTGGGCTTTGTGGGTGTGTACACACAGAGGCTGGGCCAGGCCAGGGTCTGAGCTGCCTCCATAGCTCCCACAGTGGGACCAGGTTCATGACTGCTGCAGTCCTGGTGCCTAACTTCAGTGGACCTGTGCTGGTGTCCTTATGAAAACAACGCCTGAGGGACAGGGCCGATTGCCGGCACACCCAAGGTTGAGACAGGGCCAAAGGCAGTGCCAACAACAGTGTACTTTGTGAGCCCACATAACAAGTGACAGGGAACACAACAGAGCACACTCACCAATGAACAGCTCTGGCAGAGGAATTCTCTGGCTCCTCTCCCAGTGGGAGTGCTCCAATCCCACCTACCTCACACTGCAGCTCAAAAACGCAGTTTAGAAATGGATCTGGTGTGCTCGCTTCAGCAGCACGTATAATAAAATTGGAACGATACAGAGAAGATTAGCATGGCCCCTGCGCAAGGATGACATGCAAATTCGTGAAGTGTTCCATATTTTTTGCAGCTCTATTTACAATAGCCAGGACATGGAAACAACCTAAGTGTCCATCGACAGATGAATGGATAAAGAAGATGTGGCACATATATACAATGGAATATTAGCCATAAAAAGAAACGAAACTGAGTTATTTGTAGTGAGGTGGATGGACCTAGAGACTGTCATACAGAATGAAGTAAGTCAGAAAGAGAAAAACAAATACTGTATGCTAACACATATATATGGAATCTAAAAAAAAAAAAAAAAGGTCTGAAGAACCTAAGGCCAGGACAGGAAAAAAGACGCAGACGTAGAGAATGGACTTGAGGACACAGGGAGGGGGAAGGGTAAGCTGGGACGAAGTGAGAGAGTGGCATGGACATACATACACTACCAAATGTAAAATAGATAGCTAGTGGGAAGCAGCCGCATAGCACAAGGAGATCAGCTTGGTGCTTTGTGACCACCTAGAGGGGTGGGATAGGGACAGTGGGAGGGAGATGCAAGAGGGAGGAGATATGGGGATATATGTATACGTATAGCTGATTCACTTTGTTATACAGCAGAAACTAACAGAACATTGTAAAGCAATTATACTCCAATAAAGATATTAAAAAAGAGAAATGGATCTGGGGGCTTCTACCCCAACAACTAGGGAACAGACCCAGCCCCTAACAGGGCAGTGACAACCACAGAGCAAAAAGGAGGCCCTGCTCACTAGTCACTCAATATTCAGTGCAGGCTCTGGTCACCACAACACCAGTCAAGCCTCCTATCAAGGGGATAATGGCCAGCATACATTGAGGAAAGAGGTGGCAGTCATCCACACTAAAAATAGCCCTTGCACCAAAAAATATTAAACCCACACAAGCTACACAGGGATGCTCCCACATAAAAAAAGCCCTCCAAGACCATAGCAGATAATTGTTTCTCTTAAACTCATACAGCAAGAGAAATATAAGTAAAATGAAGAAGCAGAGGAACCTCTCCCAATTAAAAAATCAAGAGAATTCCCCTGAAAGAACAATATAACAGACCTCTTCAGTCTAACAGACACTGAGTTCAAAAAGGAGATAATGAAAATACTGAAGGAATTAAGAAGGACTATTGACAGAAAGGCAGATTACTGTAAAAAGGAACTAGAAACTATAAGGAGGAGCCAAGAAAAATTAGAAAATTCATTCACTGAGATGAAAGCTGAGCTAAAGTCAATGAACAGCAGAATGAATAATGCAGAAGAAAGAATAAGTGATCTGGAAGATAGAATAATGGAAATCACCTAATGAGAATCACAAACAGAAAGCCAAATTAAAAAAAAAAAAAAAAGAAAGCAATATAAGAGACCTATGGGATAATATAAAGCATTCCAATCTATATCTAAAGGGGATCCCAGAAGGAAAAAAAAGAGAAAAGGGGATTGAAAATGTATTTGAAGAAATTATGACTGAAAACTTCCCAAACGTAAAAAGGAAACAGATGTCCAGGTACAGGAAATACAGAGGGTCCCAAACAAGATAAATCCAAACAGATCTACACCAAGACATATTACAATTAAAACGGAAAAACTTAAAGATAAATAGAGGATTCTAAAGGCAGCAAGAGAAGAACAGAGTTAATTACAAGGTAACCTCTATAAGGCTATGAGCTGATTTCTCTAAAGAAACACTACAAGCTAGAAGGGAGTGGCAAGATATATTCAAAGTCCTGGAAGGGAAAAATCTGCAACCTAGGATACTCTACTGAGCAAGATTATCATTTAGAATAGGAGAGAGAAAGAATTTTTCAGACAACCAAAAACTAAAAAATTACAGCAATACTAAACCTATCCTAAAGGAAATATTGAAAGGTCTTCTCTAAATAGAAAAGAAGTAAGAATCAATAGGGAAGAGAAAATCACAATTAGAAAGTAAATCACTTAAGCCAGTATACAGATTAAAAAAAAAAATTCAAAAAATTTCTGTGAAAGTGATGATAACCACAATAAACAACAAAAGGATGAACATGAAGAAGGTAAAGAGGACATGAAAATCATAAAATGTGTGGGAGAATAGTAAGAAAATGTAGATTTTTTCTCAAGAATGTGTTTGAGCCTATGAGACTACCAGTTCTATGGCAACTAGATATAGGAAGGGGTTAACATACTTGAAAAACAGAGTAACCACAAATCAAAAACATACAATAGATTCACAGAAACCAAAAAGAAGAAAACATAAGTATAATACAAAAGAAAATCATCAAACCACAAAAGGAAAAACAGAAAGAAAGAGAAAGGGACAAAGACGAAATATAAAATCAATGGGAAAACAAGTTTTAAAATGGAAATAAATACATATCTATCAATAATTACCTTAAATTTCAATTAGATTAATGATCCAATCAAAATACACAGAGTGGCCGATTGGATAAAAAACAAGAGTCTACAATATGCTGCCTACAAGAGACTCACTTTAGGGCAAAGGACACACATAGATTTAAAGTGAGGGGGTGGAAAAAGCTTTTTCATGCAAATGGAAATGACAAGAAAGCGGGAGTCACAATATTCATATCAGACAAAACAGACTTTAAAACAAAGGCTATAGCATTTCCCTGGTGGCGCAGCAGTTAAGAATCCACCTGCCAGTGCAGGGGACACAGGTTCGAGCCCTGGTCCGGGAAGATCCCACACACTGCGGAGCAACTAAGCCTGTGTGCCACAACTACTAAGCCTGCGCTTTAGAGGCCATGAGCCACAACTACCAAAGCCCATGCGCCTGGAGCCTGTGCTTTGCAACAAGAGAAGCCACCGCAATGAGAAGTCCATGCACTGCAACGAAGAGTAGCCCCCACTTGCTGCAACTAGAGAAAGCCCATGCACAGCAACGAAGACCCAATGCAGCCAAAAAAAAAATAAAAATAAAAATAAAAAATAAAAGGCTATAAAGAAGGACACAATGTAATGATAAAAGGATCAATATAAGGAGAGGATATTACACTCATCAGCATATATACACCCAATATAGGAGCACCCAAATACATAAAACAAATACAACAGACATAAAGGGAGAAACTGACGGGAGTACAATAATAGTAGGAGACTTTAACACTCTACTTATATCAATGGGCAAATCTAGAGACACAAAATCAATAAGGCAACAGAGATCCTAAATGATACAATAGAACAGTTAGACTTAATTGATATTTTCAGGACATTACATCCAAAAAAAGCAGAATACACATTCTTTTCAAGTGCACATGGAACATTCTCTAGGGTTGACCACATACTAGGGCACAAAGCAAGCCTCAACAAATTTAAGAGTATAGGAATTATTTCAAGCATCTTTTCTGGCCACAATGACATGAAACTAGAAATCAACCACAGGAAAAGAAATGAGAAAAAAAACAATTACATGGAGACTAAACAGCATGTTACTAAAAAACCAATGGATCAAGAATGAAATCAAAGAAGAAATTTTAAAATACCTTGAGGCAAATGAAACTGAAAACACAACCATACATAATCTATGGGATGCAGCAAAAGCAGTTCTTAGAGGGAAGTTCATAGCGATACAGGCCTTCTTTAAGAAACAAGAAAAATCTCAAATAAACAAAATAACCCACCACATAAAAGAATTTTTTAAAAAAAGTCAGTAGAAGTAAGGAGATAATAAAGATTAGAGAGGAAATAAATAAAATAGAGATTAAAAACAATAGAAAAAAGGAATAAAACGAAGAACTGGTTCTTTGGAAGGGTAAACAAAATTTATAAACCTCTGGCAAGGCTCACCAAGAAAAAAGAGAAGATCCAAGTAAACAAAATGAGAAATGAAAGAGGAGAAATCACAACTGGTACTGCAGAAATACAAAAAAAAAAAGAGAGAGAGAGAATATGATGAACAATTATTTGCAACAAATTCAAAAACCTAGAAGAAATGGACAACCGTCTAGAAACATACAACCCACCAAAACTGCATCAAGAAGAAACACATAACTTGAACAAACCAATCACTAGAAGTGAAATAGAATCTGTAATTTTAAAAAATCCCTGCAAAGAAAAGTCCAGGGCCAGATGGCTGCACAGGCAAATTCTACCCAATATACAAGGAAGAACATTTACCAATCCTTCTCAAACTCTTCCAAAAGACTGAAGAGGAAGGAACACTCCCAAAAACATTCTATGAAGCCATCATCACCCTGATACCAAAACCAGACAAAGACACTACAAAAAAGAAAATGACAGGCCAATATCTTTGATGAACATAGATGCAAATATCCTCACCAAAATATTAGCTAACTGAATCCAACAACACATAAAAAAGATCATATACCAGGACAAAGTTGGATTCAACCAGGGTCACAAGGATGGTTCAGCCTATGCAAATCAATCTGTGTGATACACCACATGAACAAAAGAAAAGATAAAACCACATGATCATCTCAAAAGATGAAGAAAAAGCATTAAATAAAATTCAACATCCATTTATGATAAAAACTCTTACCAAAGTGGGTATAGAGAGAACATATCTCAACATAATAAAAGCTATTTATGACAAACCCACAGCCAATATAATACTCAAAAGTGAAAAGGTGAAAGCCCTCTCACTAAAATCTGGAACAAGACAAGGATGCCTACTCTCCCCACTTCTCTTCAACATAGTATTGGAAGCCCTAACCACAGCAGTCAGACAAGAAAAAGAAATAAAATGTATTCAAATTGGTAGGGAAGAGGTAAAATTGTCATTATATGCATATGACATTATAGTATATACAGAAAACCTGAAAGACTCCACACAAAAACTACTAGAACTGATAAATGAATTCAGCAAGGCAGCAGGATCCAAGATTAACATACAGAAATATGTTGCATTTCTTTACACTAACAATGAAATATCAGAAAGGGAATGTAAACAAACAATCTCTTTTAAAATTTCTGCAAAAAATAAAATAAAATACTTAGGAATAAACCTGACCAAGGAGGTGAAAGACTTATACACTGAGAACTATAAGACATTGATAAAGGAAATTGAAGATGATTCAAAGAAATGGAAAGATATCCCATACTCTTAGATTGGAAGAATTAATATTGTTAAAATGGCCATACTACCCAAAACAATCTACAGACTTAATGTGATCCCTATCAAATTACCCAGGACATTTTTCACAGAACTAGAACAAATAATCCTGAAATTTGTATGGAACCATAAACAACCTAGAATCGCCAATCCTGAGGAAATCTGAGGAAAAAGAGCAAAGCAGGGGGCATAACTCTCACAGACTTCAGACAATACTACAAAGCTCCAGTAATCAAAACAGCATGGTACTGGCACAAAAACAGACTTATGAACCAATAGAACAGAATAGAGAGCCCAGAAATAAACCCACACACCTACTGTCAATTAATCTTCAACAAAGGAGGCAAAAATATACAATGGAGAAAAGACAGTCTGTTCAGCAAGTGGTGTTGAAAAAGTTGGACACCCCCATGTAAATCAATGAAGTTAGAACACACCCTCACAGAACACAGAAATATAAACTCAAAATGACTTAAAGACTTAAATATAAGACATGACACCATAAAACTCCTGGAAGAGAACATAGGCAAAACATTCGCTGACATAAATTGTAGCAATGTTTTCTTAGGTCAGTCTCCCAAGGCAATAGCAATAAAAGCAAAAATAAACAAATGGGACCTAATGAAGCTTAGAAGCTTCCTTTCCAGCAAGGAAACCAGAAACAAAATGAAAAGACAACCTACAGACTGGGAGAGAATATCTGCAAAAGATGCAACTGACAAGGGCTTAATTTCCAAAATATACATACAGCCCATACAACTCAATAACAAAAACAAACAACCCTCAAAAAATGGGCAGAAGACCTAAACAGACATTTCTCCAAAAAAGACATACAGCTGGTCAATAGGCACATGAAAAAATGCTCATCACTGCTAATATTTATTAGAGAAATGCAAATCAAAGCTACAATCAGGTACCACCTCACACCAGTCAGAATGTCCATCATTAAAAAGTCTACAAATAATAAATGTTGGAGAAGGTGCAGAGAAAAGGGAACCTCTTACACTGTTGGTGGGAATGTAAATTGGTGCAGCTATTATGGAAAACAGTATGGAGGTTCCTCAAAAAACTAAAAATAGAGTTGTCATATGATCCAGCAATTCCACTCCTGAGCATATACCCAGACAAAACTATAATTCAAAAAGATACATGCACCCCTATGTTCATAGCAGCACTATTTACAATAGCCAAGACATGGAAACAACCTAAATGTCCATTGACAGATGAATGGATAAAGAAGATATGGTACATAACTACAATGGAATATTACTCAGCCATAAAAAGAATATTACTCAGCCATAAATAATAATGCCATTTGCAGCAATATGGATGGACCTAGAAATTATCATATTAAGCAAAGTAAGTCAGAAGGAGAAAGACACCATATGATATCACTTATATGTGGAATCTAAAATACAACACAAATGAACATATCTACGAAACAGAAACAGACTCACAGACACAGAGAATAGACTTGTGGTTGCCAAGGGGGAGTGAGGGTGGGGGAGCGAAGGATTATAAACTATCAATAGTATATATAGGATGGATAAACAACAAGGTCCTACTGTAGAGCACAGGGAAATATATTCGGTATCACATGATAAACCATAATGGAAAAGAATACGGAAAAGAATATGTATATATATACATGTGTAACTGAGTCACTTTGCTGTACAGCAGAAATTAACACATTTTAAATCAACTATACTTCAATAAAAATTTTTTTTAAAAAGGAATATTCTAATAGAGATACAGGACTGAAAATAATATCATCATGCTCCCTGACCACTGATTTGCCCACAGATGGGAATGTGACCCAAACTAGCCAACACTTCCCTTAGGATTTCATAATCTGATGATAGGATAAGGAACTGTCTCTTACTTCTGGGGTTGCTAAATGTGGTTAGTTTAAGCCTGAAATTGTTGCAGCGATGTCGCTCGCCTATATCTTGCCCTGTACCCAATGTCTGGTTGAATCCAACCAAAAGAATGAGAAAGTGGGGCTAGCTCAGATGGAGAAGCATTACACAGAAAGCAAGAGTGACAGAAACTGGACAGCTCTATGCGAACCCAGAAGATGGCCCTACTCCCAGACTTTTGTTACGTGAACCAACAAATTTCTTTTGCTTAAGCCACTGTTTGACTTTGAGTCATTTCAAACTCAAAAAATCCTGAGTTGGATGCATCAGACCTACATCGAATGGTCAGTCTTAAACTCCAGATAACATGCATAATTTTGTGGTTCTTCAGGGATCCTCATCTCTCTTGCAGCCTCTACCCATGTGGCATAGACTTTGTAAGCTGGAGACAAAGTTTTACACTTCACTTCGTAAACACAGGTTTTATACTAGTCAGCTATATCTTCTATACTGCATGAAACCCAGATTAAAATTCACAGAAATTCACAAGAGGTCACATATGCCCTTCAGTGATGCCTGCATATGTGGATGGATAGAATAAGCCATTTGGGGAGATGAGAAAAATATTCACATGATCCCTGACGATCTCTTTTAGACTCTGAAAATCCTCTGGGGCTATATGTTAATGGCAATATTAAAATTCAAACACTATCAAATCTTTTTGAAAAAAAAATAATTTTGTGGAAAGAAAGACAACAGGAAAAGCATGCTTCCCCCCAGTGATGTTGTTACTTAAATTGGCCTCTAGAGGTCATGTCTAGCCAATGAAATCCTCTTCTGATAATGCAAATGTTTCACTGACTTCCTTAGACTAGAGTTTTGCAAACTCTGTTTCCTGGAGCCCATGGGGTACTGGTAAGATGCAACAGGGACGTCATCAAGGTGAAGGAGAGCAAGAGGACAGGATTTTGAGTTACCATCCTGCATCAACAAGATTCTTTTTTAAAAATTATCTTTTATGGATAAACAAGGTCCTACTGTATAGCACAGGGAAGTATATTCAATATCCTGTGATATACCATAATGGAAAAGAATATGAAAAGGAATATACACTTATATGTATAACTGAATCACTTTTCTGTTCACCAGAAACTAACGCAGCATTGTAAATCAACTACACTTCAATAAAAAAAAAATTATGTTTTATGTATTGGGCTATCAAGGAAAATTTATTTGGAAAAGGTTTTGAGTGCTTAAAATATTAGAAAAATAACTGCTTTAACTACAGAAACAGCATCAGTCCAGGTATTGAGTTCTTAGGGTCTTATATCATGGAAGAAAGTATCAATGGTTTCATGTCGATAGAGAAAACCTCTGATACTGAAAGTTGTGTGCAATATATGAATCTAAAAGGATCACGCTCTTCCGCCAACACTTTATTAGACAGTAAGTTCTTCTCATCTTACTCTACAAAGCACGCACCAGTGGATAAGCTCTGCACTTGTTATACAAAGTGAAATAAAGGTGGGGGACAGGGCAATAGTGCTGCCACTGGGGTTTAATCACCATGTGAAATTCCACCATTTGAGATCAGAAGCTCAGCATGCAAAGAAACATAGACCCCCATACATAAGTAACATTCTTCAAGGCATTCCCTTTATATGTGATCAATAATGCAAAAAAAAAAACACCTGCGTTAGCACCCCTTGGTGCAAAGGAGAGATAGAAGAGGTTATTAGGAAGTACTGGTATAACAAGCCTACAGATGTATTATGGTTTTATACAATTATTCTCCAACACATCAGGAACTAAAGGTATTGTGACCTTGTTAATTTTAAAATTCTGTCCTTTTGCATAACCAGAAAAAGTCTTCAAAGAGAGAGAACATCTAATTCTTTATCCTATTCTCTATCTTCAAAGCAGACTTTCTTTTCTCCCTTGCATTTCGATTCCATTCTTCTGCTTGAGGCAGTAAGAATTTTCAGGGAATTTTCAAAGAGACAAAAGCCACTCAAAAGAATATAAATGTCAAACACATGTAAATTTCCCCTGCTCCATTTTTCCCCAAGTCAGGAATGGCCTTTGTTTTCTCCTGGTATGTTTCAGCTGGCTGACATCTATGGTTGAGGAGCAATCATCCAGGCAGCAAATTTACAATGAAATGACAATCGGTTACCAAAAATGTTGTAGGCACTGATAACGGGATTCAGAAGGGTCAGAAATGAGTGGAAGAAAATAGGCATTTCAAACAAGTGCACAGCAGCTGCTTCTGAACTTGGCTTAAGATTGCATCCAAAACGTTTATTACTTTTCTGTTGTAAAATAAAGGGAAGCCAAGTGAAATCCTGATAAAGAATCATTCTGGAAAGGGGGAAAAACACTAACGTTTAAATGGTATTCCTGAGGTTAAATTAAATTCTTTCAGAAACATCTTTATTCCCATTTGTGTC
Organism: Balaenoptera musculus; assembly: GCF_009873245.2. Lineage (NCBI taxonomy): Eukaryota > Metazoa > Chordata > Mammalia > Artiodactyla > Balaenopteridae > Balaenoptera > Balaenoptera musculus. The sequence goes on from NC_045787.1 coordinate 131,671,251, forward strand.
AGTTCAGCCAAGATGAAGGAGGTGCTAAGAAGGAAGCAAAACATATCTTCAGATTTATACCTTCTTTGAGGACGATCCTACAGTTTTTATGGAACTGGATAACTAAACCAGGTACATGTAAAGAAGAGATGCACAAAAGATTTCAGCAAACTTGTAACAACATGAAGAATTAATCCCAAACATATGCCTTCTCAAAGAGATAGCAATTATACAAAAATGAAAGCAGGGCTTCCCTGGTGGCGCAGTGGTTGAGAATCTGCCTGCCAATGCAGGGGACACGGGTTCGAGCCCTGGTCTGGGAAGATTCCACATGCCGCGGAGCAACTAGGCCCGTGAGCCACAACTACTGAGCCTGCGCGTCTGGAGCCTGTGCTCCACAACAAGAGAGGCCGTGATAGTGAGAGGCCCGCGCACCGCGATGAAGAGTGGCCCCCACTTGCCACAACTAGAGAAAGCCCTCGCACAGAAATGAAGACCCAACACAGCCATAAATAAATAAATAAATAAATAAATAAATAAGTAAAATTAAAAAAAAAAAAAAAAATGAAAGCAACTGTAGCAGCTACCTTTTCTTGTGTGCCTACTATAATTCAGAGGGTTAAATCAAAAAGACTTTGCAGGCTGGGTTAATATCCTCTACCTTGCAGATAAAAAATCAAGAGCTTAAGTAAATGAACTTGTTCCTGGTCAAGCAATGAACATGAGACAGATCCAGGATTTTAAAGTAAACTTTTTGACTCTAAAATCAAGAGTCATAATCTTTGTGCTCTCCACGTAAAAAATAAAATAAAAGATAAATGGGGAACCAGAATGGTGAGGGGTCAGGAGATTTTGTCACATAAGCTAAAGAATTTTAGCCATTTAATCTAGAGAAAAGTGATTCAGTGGGCTTTATAGGAGCTGTGGGAATACATCTGAGAGGTCACAATATGGATGAGGAGAGATCATTTTTTAACCTGTATGCTTTATTAAAAACAAAAACATGTGGGTTCTACTTCTAGCTATGATAAAGAAACTTGATTCAGACTTAACTTCTCATTAAGAACAACTGTTAAAGCTATGCAAAATAAAAGGGAAAAACCCCCAACTACTTATATTCATCAGAGAGCAATCAAGGCAGGCAGGATTCAATAGACCAAGATCCTGAAGGGAAAGAAAATGTATTGAGAATATCCCCATATTTGTCATTTTTTCCTCTATAGCACCCTTGTGCATTTTTAGAGAAAAGGATAGGGGCAGGTCAGAAAGTGGTAATTAAGCAGTTCTGTGAATTTCACTAGGTTGGAAAGATCAAAATTAATTAGCTCAGGGCTACCAAAAATAGCCAGGATTTAAGGGGAAAAAATGTTTCTAGATAATCCCCTCTAAACGTGAGATAATTTGTCATTAGCAAAGTGACATTAAAGAAATACTAAAGGAAGTTCTTTAGGCAGAAGGAAAATGATCCCTGGTAGAAGAACACTAATGAAGAAACAAATGAAGAGCACCAGAAAGGATAAATACATGGTTAAATCTAAATGAATATTGACTCTTTAATAAAATACATCTTGTGGGAATAAATTTTATATAAATTTATCATAAACACATACGATTGAATATATTTTGTACATAATTTTAACATGTGACAGTAATAACACAAAAAGTGGGAGAATGGTAAATGGAGTTAAAGTTTTTAAGCTTTCATTTACCTTAGAAGGGATAAAAGTAAAATTTTATTAGAATAAGGCAAAGATTCATTTTGTAATTTAGGATAAACTCTAAAATGAAATAAAAGAATATATGCTTAACAAGATAATAGAAGGAAAAGAGAATAATATAAAAATATTTGATTATTCAAAAGAAGGCAAAAATAGAAGAAAAAAGAAAATAGGTGGGACATAGTAAAATAATACATTTAAACCCAAATATATCAGCAATTACATTACATACAAATGAACTACACATTCTATGAAAACATAAACATTGTCAAATTGGGGAATAAAGAAAAAAACTCTACCATATGTTGCTTCCCGGAGACACACCTAAAATATAAGACTCAGATGAGTGAAAATAAGAGGAGATACATCTTGCAAATACTAATCAAGATAAAGCTGGTATAGGTATTGGGTTGACCAAAAAGTTCCTTCGGTTTTAAAGTAAAAGTAAAAGACACATTTTTCATTTTTACCAAGAACTTTATTGAACAACGTATTCACCGTTTTGTTCCATTACCTTCTGCCATTTTTCAGGCAACTTCATAATTCCACCTTCCCAAAACTTTTTATCTTTTTGAGCAAAGAACTGTTCCAGGTGCCTTTTACAGTCTTCCAGGCAATGGAAATTTTTTCCCTTAAAGAATTTTGTAAAGACCAAAATAACTGGAAATCCGAAGGTGCAATGTCTAGTGGATACAGCAGATGAATCAGAACTTCCCAGCCAAGCTATAACAGTTTTTGCCTGGTCATTAAAGAAACATGTGGTCTTGCGTTATCCTGATGCAAGATTATGTGTTTTCTGTTGACTAATTCTGGATGCTTTTCGTTGAGTGCTGCTTTCAGTTGGTCTAACTGGGAGCAGTACTTGTTGGAATTAATCGTTTGGTTTTTCAGAAAGAGCTCATAATAGAGGACTCCTTTCTAATACTATCATATACACAACATCACCTTCTTTGGATGAAGAGTGACCTTTGGTGTGGTCGATGGTGGTTCATTTCACTTGCCCCATGTTCTCTTCTGTTCCACATTACTGTACAGTACTCACTTTTCTTTTTCTTTTTTTTGATATTGTTAAGTTGTTTACAGTATATACTTTTCATTGCCCATCACAATTTGTTTTAAAAACAGAACATTATCATTATGTTTAAGTAGAGATTCATGTGCGGAAATAAGGTCAAAAATGTTTTTTTCGCTTAACTTATGTGGAACCCAAACATCAAGGCGATTAACATAACCAAGTTGGTGCAAATGATTTTCAGTGCTTGATTTGGATATTTTGAGTATGTCAGCTATCTCCCTTGTGGCATAATATTGATTGTTCTCAATTAATGTCTCGATTTGATTGCTATCACCATCAACTGGTCTACCCGACCGTGGAGCCTCGTCCAGCAAGAAATCTCCAGCATGAAACTTTGCAAACCACTTTTGACATGTTCAATCAGTCACAGCACCTTCTCCATACACTGCACAAATCTTTTTTTGCATTTCAGTTGCATTTTTAACCTTTCTTGAAATAATAAAGCATAATATGCTGAAAATGTTGCTTTTTTTCTTCCATCTTCAATATTAAAATGGCTACACAAAAATTCACCAATTTTGATTTTTTTAAATGCATGCTGATATGAGAGCTGTCACAATGCAATCTAAAAAAATTGGTTCGAATAAAGTTAAAGACAACTAAAGCACTACCATAGCCATCTTACGGGAAAAAACGAACGAACTTTTTGGCCAACCTAATTTAACACTAAGAAGATTTCAAGAAAAGAAGTATTAGTAGCGATGAAGAGACATAGTTTGTAATAATAAAAGATTAATTTGACTGGAATATACATGTGTATATACCTAATAACATAGGTTCAAAATATATAAATCACAAACTGACCAAACTAAAAGGAGAAATAAAAGTACATATTCATATAGCTTAAGAACAACTCACATCTCTCAGTCATTGATAAAACAAGCAGAAAAGGAATTAGATATATTTTTTGAACAACTCAATAAACGAACTTGACCTAATTGGTGTGTGTGTGTGTGTGTGTATATAAAACACTATGCCAAATAACTGCAGAATACAGTCTTTTCAAGTGGACATAGTATCTTTACCAAAATGCGCTATGAAGCAAGAATGTACCTTCTGACCACAGTGGAATTAAGATTGAAATCAGTAACCAAGAGATAACTAGAAAATCTTCAAATATTTATAAACGAAGCAAGTGTTTTCTAAATAATCCATAAGTCAGAGATTAACAAAGCAAATTAGAAAATATTCTGAAGTGAATAATTATGTAAACAAAGATATGAGAATTTATGGAATGTAGTTGAAGTAATGCTTACAGAAAAATTTATAGTGTCAAGTGCACATTTTAGGAAAAAATTGAAAAAGCATATAATTTTCTCCTAAGAAACCAGAAAAAGAACAGCAAATTAAAGAAAGAAGGAAATATTAAAGATAAGAGTAAAAAAAAATCAATGATAAAAAGTCTACAAACAATAAATGCTGGAGAGGGTGTGGAGAAAAGGGAACCCTCCTACAGTGTTGGTGGGAATGTACCAATAAACTGGTACAACCACTATGGAGAACAATACGGAAGTTCCTTAAAAAACTAAAAATAGAACTATCATATGATACAGCAATCCTACTCCTGGGCATATATCCAGAGAAAACCATAATTCAAAAAGATACATGCACACCAATGTTCATTGCAGCACTATTTACAATAGGGAAGACATGGAAGCAACCTGAATGTCCACTGACAGCGGAGTGGATAAAGAAGATGTGGTACATATATACAATGGAATGTTACTCAGCCATAAAAAAAATAATGAAATAATGTCATTTGCAGCAATATGGGTGGACCCAGAGAGTATCATACTAAGTGAAGTAAGTCAGACAGAGAAAGACAAATATCATATGATATCACTTATATGCAGAATCTAAAAAAGAAGGATACAAATGAACTTATTTACAAAACAGAAATACAGACTTCAAAAACAAACTTATGGTTACTAAAGGGGAAAGGTTGGTGGGAGGGATAAATTAGGAGTTTAGGACTGACATATACACACTACTATATATAAAATAGATAACAAGGACCTACTGTATAGCATAGGAAAATCTACTCAGTGTTCTGTAATAACCTATATGGGAAAAGAATCTGAAAAAGAATGGATATATGTATATGTATAACTGAATCACTTAGCTGTACACCTGAAACTAACACAACACTGTAAATCAACTATATTCCAATATAAAATCAAAATTAAATTTAAGAAATTAATGAAATAGAAAACCTAATAGAAAAAAAGGAAAATTTGCTTTTTGGAAAAGATTAATAAAATTGAGAAACATCTAGCAGACTGATTACAAAGAAAAAATTTCAAGAATTAGAAGTGGATATCATTAGAGATTTTAGATAGATTTTAAAAATAATAACATTTAGCTTTCAGATAGGATGTAGAAGGTCTTAAGGGACCATTGTACCCATCATATAAACTAAAAAGATAATTGAATCTCCCCACCCTGCCCCCCCATCATATTTAAGATATGGGAAAGTTGCAGACACAAAGTAGTCTAAGGAAATTAAATTACAGAGGAGTTTAAGGATTTTCTAGGTGGGCAGATGTCAGTGGTCAAATTTTATTCTGCAGGGTCTCCACTGGGGCCAGTGAAAAACTGAACGTGGAATTTTGCTGGGATACAGAAAAGCCTGCAGCCCTTGTGGGCTGGCATGAATGGACTGAAATCAGTAGAAGCTCCAAATGCAGAGAACTTGTTCTTGCCTGCCAACTTTCCCCATGGAGCTTTTCTGAGTGTGTGTCAGGGGCATGGAAGCTGAACTAGAAAGCAGAGGGAGCATTCTGCATCTTACAGTGCTTAGATCACAAAGTCCTACTAGAGGGAGTGGCTTGTAGTAGACACAGGACAGAACAAGGTAGTTCTAAAGACATTTGAAAAGGTGAAGAGAACCTAACTAAAGCGGTAACCCAGCCACAATTCAGCTCAAATCCTGATTGGATTGTAAAAACTGTCCCTTCTCCCTAACACGCCCTCACTTGTACAAGATAATATTTACTCCAGGGGCTACAGTTTTTTCATTAGGCAATTACTGGAACCCGATAAAAAGTTGTGAGACAAGTGTAGAAGAAATATGACTCCTAATTAAGAAAAAAACCTGTCAATAGGAGCAGATTGATGAATGGCTCAGATACTGGAATTAGACCTTAAAATAACTTTTAAAATACATTAAAGAAATTAGAAGAAAACATAGACAAAATGGACACAAAAAAGAGAATCTTAAGAGAAAAGTAAAATCTCTGCAATAGAACCAAGTGGAAATTCTAAAACTGAAAAAATACTATATATTAAATTAAAATTTATTTAATGTACCTAAAGCAGAGTGGACATAGCAGAGGGAAAAAAATGCCAATTATTTCATCCAGGTCATCACACAAACTGGTTGTAAACCAAAAATAAAGGAAAAATATTTAGATACAGACATAAATTCTTACATACAAAGTAAATAGGTAGATTATATTCAAGAGAACAAGCATAAAAATGATAACTGACTTTTCATCAGAAAACAATGGAAGGCAAAATAGAATTGACTTCTTTAAGTGCTGAAATAAAAAAAACTAGAATTAAAAAAAAAACAAAGCCTATGTAAAGACAATTTTAGACAAACGAAAGCTGAGACAATATGTCACCAGCTTTTCAGGCTGAAAGGGAACAATCCATGATGTCAGCACAGATCTGCAGCACAAATCTGCAGATTTGACCAGAAAGGTCAAATATGTGCAAAATGTAAAATAATATTTTTAAAAGTTAAAAGAAAATTACTGGCTACTAAAAACCACAGTAAAAACAATACATTGAGGAGTTCATAATACATGTAGAAATAACATGTATGACATCAATAGCATAATTGGAGAGAAAAGAAATGGAATTATACTCTTACAATGCTTTTACATTGCTCATGGAGTAGCACAATACTAATTCAATTATTTTGATAAGTGGGGTAATAAACTGAGGATGTTTATAGTAATCCCTAGAGAAGTGGTTCTCTACCAGTGGTAATTTTTCTTCCAAAGGGACATGAGCCATTTTTGGTTATTTCATTTCTGGTTGGGGGAGAGGGGGACTTTTCTACTATCATATAGTGGGAAGACGCCAGGGATACTGCTAAAAATCCTACAATGCACAGAACAACTCTCACAACAAGGAAATATCTGGCCCGAATGTCAAAATGCCGAGGTTGAGAAGGCTAAAATACGAAGTGGTGACTAAAGTAACCATTAAAAAAGGTGGGGGGTGGGGGTGGGTCTTAATCTGGAATGATTAAAAAACACATGATTAATCCAAAAGAAGTCAAGAGAAGAGACAAATGAAGAAAAGATGGGACAAATAAAAACATAACAAGCCACTAGACATAAAAAAGCAAATATGTCAACAATTACAGTAGATTTTCATGGGCAAATACTCCATCTATTGGCATAAAGTGGTTCATAATAAGACAGACTGTCAGACAATCCACTCTAACCATAAAATCTTGTGTGACTATATAAATGTCAGACAAAGTAGACTTCAAGATAGTGAGTATTATTAGAGATAAAGGAACATTTCATAATAACAAAATGGTTGGTTAATCAAGAAGATATCATTCCAAGTACATATGCAAATAGTAGCATCACTTCAAAATGCATGAAACAAAAATTAAAGCTAGATTTGATAGAACTAAGAAGATAAAGACAAATCCACATAGTCGGGGGTATTTCAGTTTCTGAAAGATTACTTTTATATAGATTACTAGCAGTAATCAATATAAAAAATGTTCAGTAATATTCAGTATAGGTAAAGAAGATTTTGAACAACACTATTAACCAATTTGACCAAATAGATGTGTAATAAGTATGACAAACAACAGCTTCAGAATACAGTCTTTTCAAGTGCACAAGGAACATTCTCCAGAATAGACCATATGTTGCTCTGCAGGGCAGGTCTTAAAAGTTTAAAAGCAATGAAACAAATTTTAAAATGTTCCCTGTCCATAATAGAATTAAACCAGAAATCAATGATGAAGACAACTAGAAAATCTCCAAACACTTGAAAATTAAATATTTCTAAGTAACCCATTAGTTAAGAAGAAATAATATTTAAAATCTGAAAATAATTTGAAGGAAAAACAATGAAAATTCAACATGTCAAAATTTGTGGGATGGAACTAAAGCAGAATTTAGAGGAAATTTTATAGCTTTAAATGCATATATTGGAAACATGTTTAAAATCAATTACTTAAGCTTCCTTCTCATAAAACAAAATGGGGGTGTGGAAATGAAGAGCGGAAATCAGTGAAACAGAACAGAGAAAATCAACAAAGTAAAAAATGGGTTCTTTGAAGAGATTATTAAAACTGAACTTCCTTGCAAGACTCATCAAGAAAAAAAGAGAAAATACAAACTATGACTATCAGCAGTGAAAAAGGAACATCACTACAGATAGTGAAAGATAACAGGAGAATGTTATAAACAACATTATGCCAATAAATTTGTCCAGCTAGAAGAAATGAACAAAGTGCTTGAAAACACATCTTACCAAAACTGACACAAGAAAATACAGAAAAACTAAATATTTCTATATTAGTTAAAGAATTAGAATCTGTAAGTTAAAACAATTCCACAAAGTAAATTCCTGACTTGACGGCTTCAGTAGTAATCCTACCACTCATATATATGAATAATACCAATCTTACACAGTCATTCAGAGACGAGAGATAAAAGAAACAATTCCCAACTCATTGTATGAGACCAGCATTACCCTGATACCAACATCCAACAAAATTTTTTATGAGAAAAGAAATGAACAGAGATATAAAATGTCTAAAAGAATATGCCAGTAAATATTAATAGAATAGAGCAGTATATGAAAAAGGATTATATATATTCACCAAGTGAGCTTTAGCCCAGAAATGCAAGGTTAGTTTAACCTTCAAACAACCACTAAATAGAGATATATTCTATATTCATAAATTGGAAGACTCATTATTATTAAGATAACATTACCCTGCCCCCAAAATTAATATATAAAGTCAATGCAATCCCTACCAAGTAAATCCCAATAGGCCTTTTTCTTTTTTTTTTTTTTGCAGAAATTGACAAGATGGTACTAAATTTGTTTAAAACATAAAAGATCTAGCCTAGCTATGAAAATCTTGAGAAAAAATAAATTAAAACAACTTACATTACTAAATTTTAAGACATTCTATAATGTTATACCAATTAAGACTGTGGTATTGGGAACAAAAATAGACAAATAGATCAATGAAACAGACTAAAGAGTCAGGAGGTAGATTTATACACATAATGGTTGCTTTATTTTGCCAAAATTATAGAGAAAGGAAGGCCTACTCAATAAATGATGTTGGAACAACTAAGAAAAAAATGAACTATACTATACTACACATAAAAGTTAAAGTAGATAGTGAATTTAAAAATGAAAATATAAAATTCTACAATAAAACTTTTGTGCATGTCTTCATTTTATTGAGGTAGGCAAACTTTCTTAAACAAGACACAAAGAACACAAAATTTAAAAAAAATAGATACAACTGACTTCATCAAAACTAAAATCTTCTGCCCATCAAAAGATATCTTTAAAAAAGTGGAAAGGCAAGCCACAGACGAGGAGAAAGTAAATGAACAAAGTGCTTGAAAACACATCTTACCAAAACTGACACAAGAAAATAAAGAAAAACTAAATATTTCTATATTAAAGAATTAGAATCTGTAAGTTAAAACAATATCTATATAGATATATAGATATGACAAGAGACTCATATCTATAATGTGCAAACAATTCCTATAAATCAATTAGAAAAAGGTAAATAGCTCAATCTTTAAAAAATTATACAAACTACTATGTATAAAATAGATAAGCAACAAGGATGTATTGTATAGCACAGGGAAATATAGGCATTCTTTTGTAATAACTTTATTTTGATTTTTTATTTTTTGGTCGCACCACATGGCATGTGGGATCTTAGTTCAATGACCAGGGATCGAACCCATGCCCACTGCAGTGGAAGTGTGGAGTCTTAACCACTGGACTGCCAGGGAAGTCCCTATTTTGTAATAATTTTAAATGAAGTATAATCTATAAAAATATTGAATCACTATGTTGTACTCCTGAAACTAATATTGTACATCAACTTTACTTCAATAAAAAAATACTAGAAAAAAATGAGCTCTCCTCCCCTCACGATTACTGTTTTAAATGACTTGAAAAGGCACCATCCAAAGAAGATATTCAAAAGGCCAATAAGCACATGAAAAGATTCTCAACAGTGTAACTCAATACGGAAATTCAAATTAAACCAACTAAGGGGTACCATTACACCTATTAGTAACACTAAAATTTAACAGGTTGACAAAATCAAACATTGGAGGGAGTGTGGAGCAGCTGTAAACATTATACATTACTGGCAGAATGTAAAGTGGCTCAACTCAACCATTTTTAACAACTGCATAGCAGTTTCTCATAATGTTAAATTTATACCTACCCTATGACCCACCAATTCCATGCCTAGATATACACCAAAAAGTAATGTCATATATCTACAAAAATACTTGTATAAGAAGGTTGATAGAAACTTCATAATAGCTTAAAATAAGAAACTATTTATCCATCAACAGAAAAAATTATTAAAATTTTGTGGTATATTCATGTAATGAAATATCATACAGCAGTAAAAAAAAAAATACACTACTGATGAATGTAACAACACAGGTGAATCTCTAAAACATTACAATCAGCAAGAGAAGTCAAACATGAAAATACATACTGTATGATTTTGTTTATATGAAATCCAAGAACAAATAAAACTAATCTATTGCTATACATATCACAATAGGGGTTACCTTGAGAGGAGGGGGGTGTGAATACTAACTGGAAAGGGTATGAGGGAACTTTCTGGAGCGTTAGCTCTTTTAACTTTATCTGGGGGATTTTTATACAGGTATAATCATAGATAATTTATTGAGCTGTACACTTAAGACTTGCACATTTTACTTTATTTAAATTACACTCAATTTCAAAGAGATAATAGGAGGATATTATGAAAAATTTTGTCGATATATTTGAAACTTTAGTGGAAATGGACAAATTTCTCAAAAGTTACATTTAAAATATTTGAACATTCTTCTATCTAGTAAAGAAATTTAATTCATAATTTACTATCTCTGACAAAACTCTGAACCCAGGTGGCTTCACCCATGGTTATTCCAAGCATTTAAGGAAGAAATAACAATAATATTACACAAATTTCACCAAAAAATAGAAAATAAGGAACACTTTTAAACTGGTTTTATCAAATCAGCATATCTTGATGCCAAAACTTGACAAGGACATTAATAGAAAGCCAAACATTAGGCCAGTCTCTCTCATGTTTAAGATTTTAAGCACAGAAGTCTTAAAACATTAGAAAAACAAACCCACCAATAAAATATATAGAATATATTACATCATGACTAAGTTGGATTTATTCAAGAAATACAAGGTTGGTTTAACATTTGAAAATCAATCATTGCCATACTAACAGAGAAAATATCTGATACCTCAATAGATGAGCAAACACTTGATAAAATTCAATACCCATTCATAATTTTATTTTTCTATTCTTTTTTATTGCATATAATTGACTTTCAATATAATATTAGTTTCAGGTGTACAACATAGTGTACATTAGTACATACTTTTTATAGGTTACAAAATGATCACCACTATAAGACTAGTTACCATCAGTCAACATACAAAGCTATTACAGTATTACTGACTATATTCCCTATGCTGTACTTTACATCCCCCCGTGACTTATTTATTTTGTAACTGGAAATTTATACTTTTTAATCACCCTCACCTATTTCACTCATCCTCTCACCACTTCCTCTCTAACAACCACCGGTTTGTTCTCTGTATCTGTGAGTTTGTTTCTGTTTTGTTTGTTCATTTGTTTTGTTTTTCAGATTTCACATGTAAGTGGAATCATATGGTATTTGTCTTTTTCTGTCTCACTCATGTCACTTAGCATAATACCCTCTAAGTCCATCCATATTATCGCAAATTACAAGATTTTCCTCTTTTTTATGGCCAAGTAATATTCCATAGTATGTATACCACATCTTCTTTATCCATTCACCTATAGGTGGATACTCAGGTTGCTTCCATATCTTGGCTATTGTAATTAATGCTGCAATGAACATAGGGGTGCATATATCCTTTTGAATTAGTATTTTGTTTTCTTTGGAAAAATACCCAGAAGTAGAATTGCTGGATCATATAGTAGTTCTATTTTTTTGAGGAACTTCCATATGTATTCCATAGTGGCAATACCAGTTTACATATCCACCAACCGTGCACGAAGGTTCCCTTTTCTCCACATCCTTGCCAACACTTTTTCTTTTTTGTCTTTTTGATGACAGCCATTCTGACAGGTATGTGGTGTTATCTCATTGTCGTTTTAATTTGCATTTCCCTGATGATTAGTGATATATATATATTTTAATTTATTTATTTATTATTTATTTTTGGCTGTGTTGGGTCTTCGTTTCTGTGCGAGGGCTTTCTCTAGTTGCGGCAAGTGGGGGTCACTCTTCATCGCGATGCGCGGGCCTCTCATTATCACGGCCTCTCTTGTTGCGGAGCACAGGCTCCAGACGCGCAGGCTCAGTAGTTGTGGCTCACGGGCCTAGCTGCTCTGCAGCATGTGGGTTCTTCCCAGACCAGGGCTTGAACCCGTGTCCCCTGCATTGGCAGGCAGATTCTCAACCACTGCACCACCAGGGAAGCCCTGCTTAGTGATATTGAGCACTTTTTCATGTGTCTGTCGGCCATCTGTATGTCTTCTTTGGAAAAAAGTCTATTCAGGTCCTCTGCCCATTTTGTGATTGGGTTGTTTGTTTTTGTGATGTTCAGTTGTATGAGTTCTTTATATATTTTGGATATTAATCTCTTATTGGATGTATAGTTTGCAAATATCTTACCCCATTCAGTAGGTTGCCTTTTCCTTTTGTTGATACTTTCCTATGCTGTGCAAAAGCTTTATAGTTTCATGTAGTCTCGTTTCTTTATTTTTGCTTTTGTTTCCCTTATTTGAAGAGACATATCCAAAAAAACATTGCCAAGATTGATGTCAAAGAGCATACTGCCTATTTTTTTTCTAGGAGGTTTATGATTTCAGGTCTTACATTTAAGTCTTTAAGCCATTTTGAGTTTATTTTTGTATATGGTGTGAGAAAGTAGTCCAGTTTGATTATTTTGTATGTAACTGTCCAGTTTTCCCAAAACCATTTACTGAAGAGACTGTCTTTTCCCCATTGTATATCCTTGCCTTTGTCATAGATTAATTGGCCATATAAGCATGGGTTTATTTACAGGTTCTCTATCTGTTCTCCATTGATCTTTGTGTCTGTTTTTGTGCCACTACTATACTATTTTTATTACTATAGCTTTGTAGGATAGTTTGAAATCAAGGAGCATGATACCTCTAGCTTTGTTCTTTCTCAGGGCTGTTTTGGATATTTGGGGTCTTTTGTGTTTCCATACAAATTTTAGAATTATTTATTCTAACTCTATGAAAAATGTCTCATTCATAATTTTTAAAAACTTTTGTAAACTAGGAATAATAGGAAACTTCCTTGATTTGGTATTATGTCTAATATCTTAATTAATGATAAAATTCTGAGAGATTTCTCTTGCTCTGTAGAAAGATACAAGGATGCCAGCTATCACTACTCCTAGTCAACATTGTAAAGAAGTCCTGACTAATGAAATAAGGCATATAAAAGAAATAAACAGCATGGGCTGCAGAAGTGAAGAACTAAAATTATGTCAAACATCATAGTTGTGAGTATAAAATATCTGAAAGAATCTATAAACTAATAGAATTACTAAGTGGATTTAGCAAGATCACTGAATACAAGGTCAATATACAAAATTCAATTGTATTTTTCACGCAAGCAAAACCCAGTAAGTTAAAATGTAAATAAAATATAATTATATTACTATTTATAACAACAGCAAAAACAATCACATGTATGGGAAATTTTAACTACAGATATACAAGTCTTATGCACAGAAAACTATAAATATTACTAAGAGAAATTTTAAAAGATAAAAATAAATGAAAGGATATAGCATGTTCATGGATTAGAAGCTTAAATGTAGTAAAGACATCACTTCCTCTCAAATTTATCTATAGAGTCAATGCAATCCCTAACAAAATGCCAGCAAGTTTCATTTCTTTTTTCAGGAAATTGACAAACTGAGTCTAATACACATGGAAATGCAAAGGGCCAAGATAAACTCAAACAAAAAGAACAAAGTTGGAGATCTGACACTACTAGGCACCAAGATTTATTTAAAGTATTAGTAATTTAAGTGTGGAATTGGCACAAGAATATACATACAAAGCACAGAAAGTAAAGAGAATTCTTAGATAGACCCACACATGTTTTGGTCACTAGACTTGTAACAAAGGACAAAAGTATCTCTGCAATGCAGTAAAGAAAGGATGGTCCTTTAATAAACTATGCTAGATTAAATGGATATTCATGTGAATAAAGCTTGATGGTTACCATTCCTTTCCCCATTTTATAGAGGAGGACAATGGGACTGAAGAGGTGAATGATATAACTAAGATCACACAGCTAATAAACCAGAGCTTCGTAAGATGTAGTTGGTCCTAGTTATGGGCCAAGAGTTTAACATACATTATCTCATTTGATTCCTCCAAATAGCTTTGTTTTATCAAAATTTTGTACATAAGATGCTAGAAGTGACTAACCGTACAAGAGGTTGGGGTGCAGGGTAAGGGGCTCGTGGCCGGGAAACCACCCATGTCAGAAAGGGAAGGCAATGCCAATCACATTCCAACAGGCCAGAGAGCACCCTGAACAGCTGGATAAGGAAGTTTCACACTTCCCTAAAAGAAGAAAAAAAAAACCCTGAAGAAAGAATAACTGAAAATGATGCTTGGAACTTGTTGCCTGATTTGTGTTAATCGTGGAAAATTTTTCAGGGGATGAGGTCCTAACCTTTCTCATACACAAATATGCCCCCAAAATAGGTTTTTGATGAGAATATCATCTATGAAAAGTTACTGAATCATTCAGTAAATATTGACTGAGCACTCTTCCACATCGGGCACAGGGTTAATGCCTGAGGAAATAACACCCAACAGGACAGAGAAGTCTTCGCGGAGCTTCCGTTCTAACAGGAAGACCAGTCATGAACAAATCACCCAAACCACAGACACTGTCATTTCAGGCTGTGCTTGGTGCCACAAAGGAGATACGCTAAGAGAACGTGGGCGTGGAGGAAGGCGTGGTAGAGAGCGGCATGGGCCCTCCTGCCCCTGACTTCCCCTTGCAATGTGCTTGGGATGCTTGCTCCCCACCAGTGGTCCTCAGAATACCCCTGCGGGCATCATGTGGGAACTTCTTAGAGAGGCAGAATCTCAGGCCTCACCCCAGAACTCCTGAATCAATCCATATTTTAACAAGATCCCCAGGGTTTGTGAGCACACTGAAGTATGAAAACTACTCTTCAGGATTGCTTCTAACAGCCAGAATTTCCACTATTTCCATGCTCTGTCTGCATAACAAGGGGCAAGCCAGAAGTGTCCCCACCTCACCCCCAGGGTCCCCTGCCATGCCTGAGGGGAATGGGTGTATACGTGTCCAGATCCCTCAACACTGAGCTGTGCATTTTACACTTTTCCCAGAGCTTCCCACAGGAATAAACTCCGTCATCCTCTGTGGCAGCTGGTGTACTCTATTGGCTGCCTTCCCTTCCCTGTGTCACTTCCCTCCTTCCCTGCCCATGTGCCCTGTAGCTCCCAAGTAAACTACTGCCATTTGCTTTTTGTCTCAGGGTGTTTGGAAGGGAACCCAAGACAGGAGGTCTCTCTGCCAAGACAGGAGGTCTCTCTGAGGAGATGTTATGTATGTGAGCTGAGAACTGAAGGATGACAAGGAACCACCTGGTGAAGATCTGGGAGAGGCGCTCTCCCAGCAGAGGCAACAGTTAGTGAAAAGGCCCTGGGGCTGGGAAGAGCTGGGTGGTGTCCAGGGACCAGAATTGAGGCCAGTGTGATGGAAGCACAGTGGGAAGCTACATGGACAATGGGTGGGGGAGTACAAGAGTGGGAGAAGAGTTGACACCAACTGCACTAATGCAGGTGATAGATGCAGGATCTATCCACTGGGTGGGTCCGGTGGCAGCCGTGTGAGTAGAAGGTCAGAGAGGCAGGAGGAAGAGTTTTGACCTCATCTTCTGGCCTGAAGATATCCACAAATGGTTAACATACCCACGGGCTCACCCGACTTTTGACTAATGCCATAAAATTAAGCTCGTCCTCCAATTTTACCTGTTCCTAATATGACTACACTAAGGACGCAAAAGCAAATGGATACGCCAGAAATGTTTGGTCCTTACTTGAAAATGCCTAACACAGCACCTGGCACACATGAAGCACTCAGCAACATCTCCTCCCCTAACCATCTAGCCCATGTTCACAGAGAAGCAAAGATGATTAAGATAAATACTATCCCACTTCCTGGCTTTGGTTCCTGGACTTAGGCTGATGATCATCTCCTTTTAACAAACATGTATTATGCATCATGTATTGGCGGGCTCTGTGCTGGGCACCAGGGAGTCCAAGATCAGCAACATAAGGTTACAGAGGGAAGCAGCCTGAATATTGTAATTCCACGTGATAAGTGTGATAAGCACACTATCGACAAAGGCTTATGCAACTATGGAAAGAAGTATCTAACCCTTTTCATGGGAGTTTGGAAAAGCTTCAAAGAGGAAAATAATACAACTGGCAGTTGAGTTGGACTTAAAACAATGAGTAGAAGTTTATCAGCCAAGGCAACGAGGGAAAAGATGAATATTTATCTGAGGGAAAGTTCAATAGGACTCAAACACAGCCTGCATGAAGTGATGGGAGGTAAGGAGGGGGCAGTTTCCAAGTGTTTCTCATCGAGTGCCTGGTACAGCTTTCTTAACTTCAGGATTTTTCAAAAACTTTCATATGTGCTTTGTGATTCTCCATCAGAAAGGCATATTTAGCATTTCCTAATCTTATTTGACCACAGGTAGTTCTTTTCATTGTTTCCAATTTTAAAAATTAGATTATTTCCAGATAAGAAAAATTATCTTAGATCACATTATGAAGTGACTGGTGTACCAAACCCTGGAAGTAACAGTTAAAAAGGAAAATAAGTTTTTAAGAAAGGACTATCAATACATATGATTATACAGATGTTTTAGAAAGCTAATTGTACCAGGAGAGACAGTTTGCTTGAACTATGATAGCTCCAATAATAGGGTTTTAAAAGATCCCATAATCTCTGCCAAGAACACATTCTAATCTTAAAACCTTCCAGTCAAGAAGTTTTGCATTGCATCTAACTTAAGTTCTTCTTGCTGCAAATTAAATCCATGTATCATCTGTGCATCCTCCTTTATAATTAATGTTATTTTTCCAGCAGATTATTACGGTAATGAAGTATTTTCCTCCTTTACTGACTCCAGTAAAACTCTAAATAAATAACAATACACCAGAGAAATGCAGGTGGTGAACACTAAAAATCAGTTGATTTCCAAATTTAAATTTTTTTTTTTTTTTAATAATGAAGCAATCAGCTTCCTGGGTATTTATTTCAGAGTCTATCCTCTTCTAGATATAAGTATTCTACCTAGATATAAACAGGCTCTTTCAGAGCCTAATTCTTCCTTCATATGACTATTCTCTTTTGCCTCCTGATACTCTTGACCGAGAATATTTGCACATGGCCGACTGTGCTGTCCAATGGCTGGGCTGTATGCTCTTCCTCCCCACCGCCCAGTGAGGATTTAAGAGAGCTGGAATCAGGCGTCCTCTGCTACCAGCTGTGTGATTTGGAGTAGGCACTGCCGTACCTGTGCTCCCCCTTCCTGATGTGTCCAGTGAAGCTGTCTAGAGTCTACTGTCTCTAAAGCCTGTACCATCTCTATGAGCCTGAGAACAGGTCTCTCATCTTCTCCACACTCCGTCTATAGAAGGGGTAAATCCTCAGGGTTGGAGAGACCACTAGATACTTTCCCTCCCGTGGTTCCTGCTCTAGCACATTCACAACAGAAAATTATGCAGCACTGAGAATTTGGTAGTCATCAAATTTCCCCAACCTCTCCTAGTGATCAAGCGAAGTTAAGTCTGGATATTTAATGTTTCTGGTCTATACCATCCCCTCCAACAGCTGCACAGAACATATACTTCTCCTTGGAATAAAAAATGGATACAACCCCAAAAGACAGGTAAACCCTATGCATCTCCTGAAGGACCTTCCCTCATTCTGCTGGAGCCAAACAATTAGCCCAGACTGGAATATGACGGCAAAAGATTCCAAGTCAGAAGAGAAAACATTCAAGTTTTCGTTCAGAGATTTTAGCCTGTTATTCTACAAGTCCCATATCTAGCCCACAAATGGCTTTTTGTTTTCCTTTAAGTTTGAGCCAACTTACATGAATGAGAAAAATTTACATAAAAACTCAGATTTACAATTTCTCTTGAAAAATCTGAAGATCTGCCTATGCTAGGACCCCATCACCTTGCTGGCATGTAACACCACTGCCCCTTTATACTTTTCCCACTGTTTCCCTTACACGTCGCCAAGGGAAAACATGCTTCATCATGCTTGTGCAGCCTTTTTGTTGTTGCTGTTGTTTTAAAGCAGAAGAAAATTTCTCTCTATCGATATTTTCTTTTTGGCCGCACCGTGCAGCTTGTGGGATCTTTGTTCCCTGACCAGGGATTGAACCCACGCCCCCTGCATTGGAAGCCCAGAGTCTTAACAACTGGACCACCAGGGAAGTCCCTCTCTCTATCTGGTGTAAAACCAGATATACACCAAATGGACTGATCAAGAAAAATGGAAAATGGTGTATTTCTAAGGGGAAGAAGAGAGCATTGCTTCTTGTTTAGGCAAATGTGAATCCACATGACTTTTATCTGCCCAGCCCTATGGACATTTACGTTTGAGAGAGTGTGGGAAGCCTTGGGTGGGGGAAACCATCCTGAATGGGAATCAGCTATCCCTTCTCTCTGACTCAGTCTCCATCTGTGCAATAAGCTGGTTGGACTAGGTAGTCCTTCCTGTCATGGACAGAAAGTGCTCCTATATTCCAACAAAGCAAAAAGCCTCTGACAAGGACAAGACAACCCAATTTGGGTCTTGCTAGGATATGAAAAGACAATACTGACACCCAGTGGTCTGTTAACCAGCTCGCATTCCATGCCCTAAAATTCCTAAGGAGGGCTGAGTCCTCAGGCTTAGACAGAACCCTCTTCAGGTCCTAGAAACACAGGAAACAGAAGACCACCAGCAGCTCATGACAATAAAACAAAAACATAGCATGTACTGTTTTGTTTTCTAAACACTTCTGATGGGGATCTGACTAAATCTTGGTTTGGCTTAACTATATCCATTATATCAAAAGCATTTGTATTCAACAATGTATTTCTCTTACAAAATGGAATGCTTACAATGCTTTTGAAATGCTTACAATGCTTTTGAAAATGCAAGACTTACTTCCCAGGAGGCAAAATCTCGAATACCCTGAACTCCTCTATAATGATTTCTTTGATTTATTAATTAGTCTTCTAGGTGCTGAAAAGTAAATAATAAATAGCTAAGATTATAAAGACAGGGAACCTGTTAGACTTGTTTGTGAACCTCCCAGAACAGCCCCAAATCCTTCCGTTTTGAATAATAATGAGGTTACCACAGCAGGGAGGGCTGAGGCAGAATTGGCAGGAGAAACACATTTTGAGAGCTTCTTTCATTTCAAATGGGCTAATAGTTACCAGAGTTTCAAAATCAGCAAGATCTAAAATATAAACTTTGGTGACATTTAGTCTGACTGCTGAATGAAAGAAAAATAAGTGAAAAATGTATTTTAATAATTATTATTTCACATCTAAAGCCGTTGGGGAAAAAAAAAAAAGACCAGCAACCTGGTCTTCCAATCATAACATAAGCTGACATCTTGATGTAATACTCTAAATCGGACTTCAGAATAATAGCACTGGTGAGAAATGTAGGAAGACTTAATGCAAATTACAAAAAATATCTAAGGTTCTTGCCTTTTTAATAGAGGAAAAATCACCAGCTGGTATCGTGGCATAACTGAAAAGCTCAAGACACATAATCAGGTACAGATAGAGGGAACTGATTTGTAGCACCTCCCTCCTCTCAGAAACAACAAAATCAAGAAAAAGAACAATGCTGAAATCAGCCACAACCAAACAAGGAAATCAAATACCATAATCTCCACAAGGCAGAACGAAGGAAAATAGCTCCTATCTTATCCCCAGACAGTACTAAAAGTCCTGAGAATGTCCCTCAATACTCCCAAATTGGACAAGAAATGCAGGGAGAATGGTATCCTTTTTGTCTCTTTTGACCTCAAGGAAGTATCAATTCTAAGAAATGACCTGGTTGAGGAGAAACGAAAAGGAAGGGAATAGTCACATGACCCACTTGTGCAGGATTATAGGCTACTGGACTCCATGCTGAATTGAGGGAACCATCTAGAAGGTACCACCCTATGCTTCATTAAGTGGAGTAATCCCAGGCACAGGACAGAAAATGAAATTTAAGAAAAAGGAATAGAAACCAGTTCCTCTAAGAAAGACTGCACCCACCCCCAGCTGAACTCTTCCCCCATCACACCCACAGAATGGGGTGGGGGGGGGGATGGAACACAGCACCTGAGTCCTCCAGATATAGCTGGAGGATAAGTCGTCTCAGGTAATGGTGGAAAGAGGGCGAGGAGAATTCTCTCAGGCTGTCAGAGGAGGTAGGTAGTCTACAGAGCAGCTCTCTTAAGCAGGAGTAATGCAAAAAGGAGCGAGGTTTTAACTTGAAAATACCCAAGAAAATACGGCATGAAAAAGAAGTTAAAAAGATTAATATCTCAGTTTCATAGAAAACATGCCCAAGGATCATTCCCAAGTGCTTTGTCCAGTAGAAAAGATTAATGAGAATAGGATTATTTGAAATCAATAAACAGAAAATAAAACCTCTCAAAGTCTAGCCAAAAAATCTACAGCATTAAATATAAAGGAATATGGTAAACCTAAGGAAAGAAATTAACAACCAAACTAAAATAATACCGTTTTAGAACTAATGAACAAATTAGAAACAACGAGAAAGAGAATAGATACAATTGAAAGTGAAATTCAGGACACAGAAGAAAGACTTAAGATAATCACAGTAGGTATGGGGGTAGGGAAACAAAGATATGAAGAGCAGATATTAGATTTACAAGAGGAAGTTTTTATATTCTTTTTTTTATTGGAGTATAGTTGATTTACAATGTTGTGTTAGTTTCTGTTGTACAGCAAAGTGAATCAGTTTTACATATACATATATCCACTCTTTTTTAGATTCTTTTCCCATATAGGTCATTAGAGAGTATTGAGAAGAGTTCCCTACTCTATGCAGTAGGTTTTTATTAGTTATCTATTTTATATATAGTAGTGTGTATATGTCAATCCCAATCTCCCAATTTATCCCTCCGCCATGCTTTTATATTCTAAAGAGAGAAAATCTCTGAAGCAGTGTTGTGGGTTGAACTGTGTTCCCCAAAAAGATATATTAAAATCCTAACCCCTAGTACCTGTGAATGTGAATTTACTTGCAAACAGGGTCTTTGCAGACATAGTCAAGTTAAAATGAGGTCACATACATTAGGTGGAACCTAATCCAATGTGACTTGTCCTTGTACGAGAAAACAGGGACACTAGGAAGAGACGGCCATGTGAAGACAAAGAGACACACAGGGGAAGACAGCCAAGGGAACATGGAAGCAGGGATTGGAACACTGCACCTACAAACCAAGGAGCACCAGGGACTGCCAGCCTTCACCAGAAGCTAGGAGAGGAGGAAGGGAACAGTTTCCCTCAGAACCCTCAGGGACAATCAACACCGCCAAGATCCTGATTTTGAACTAGTAACCTTCAGAACTGTGAGAGAATAAATTTCTGTTGTTTTAAACCACTCAGTTTGTAGTACTTTGTTATTGTTATAGCTGTGTCAGAAAACTAATACAAGTAGCAAATCCTACAAATGGAACAAAAGAACGAATCATTTAACTATGTACTAGTAAGAATTGTTTAATGAAATTAAAGAAACAGGAAAAGTACAGATTGACACGATATACCATGTTCCAGGAAACCTGAAAGAGCTGATGGACACCAAAGCCTACCATGGTTAAACAACTAAACTTGAAGAACAACAAAAACAACAAAAAATTTCAAACTTGGAGGCAGAAAAAAAAACTCAGAGACTCTGATAATCTATGGCCCCTTCTCTTGAAAAATAAAATGAAAAAATGTTTTTGATGAAATGATGAAATCCAGCCAATCAAGACAGAAATCAAAATAGAGACCTTGGCTATGCAGCAGCTCAGATGAAAAAACTTGGGGTGAGTACTGAACCAATTTAAACATAGTACTAATAAAAATAACACTGGGAATTAGAATTGGGAAATAGAATAGAAATATTAGATATCTTAGTAGAAATATTATAAATCTTAGTGGAAACATTTAAAATATTATAAAATGTATTAAAAAGGAACTAATTATATTTTGAGAGAAGGACACGAGTCAATAAATATTGGATATAATTCAAATATGAGTTTGAAAAAATTATGAGTCCAAACTGTTTAATGTTGTACCTCATTTTTCTTAACATTCAACAATTCTTAACAAATAGTGATCAAGTTCTAGATGGGAGCCACTGTGCTAGTCACCGAGGATCCTATATGAGTAAGACACAGTGCCTGATTTCCAAGTTTTATAATATTTTGACAAAAATGATAAATCTGATGTTTGAACACTGTATTAGATTTTTACATTGGCATCATCATAGGTAGTTCACACCCTAGCATGAAATAGGCATTGATCAAGGTGCTTTATACATGTCTCATGGATTCCATGCAACAGAGCTACAAGAAAGGTACATTGTTATTCTCATTATACACTTTGAGGAAGAAATGTTTATCTAAAGGTCATTAACTTCAAACTCACTTTCATTTCTATCTATTAAATTCTAGTTAAATTCAATTTAATAGTTTTGTGTGTGTGTGAAAGAAACAAGAGGAAAGGAGAGAAGGAGGGAAAAATTGGAATCCAGTTTCAGCCCAACTGTTCATTAGTTGTGTGTGCTGGTTAATTCTATGTGTCAGCTTGATTGGGGATGCCCAGATAGCTGGTAAAATATCATTTCTGTGTTTATCTGTGAGGGTGTCTCCGGAAGAGATTAGCATTTAAATCAGTTGACAGAGTGAAGAAGACCTCCCTCACCAATGCAGGTGAGCATCATACAACCCATCACCCCTTCCAGCGTAGGTAAGCATCATCCAATCCACCCAAGAGCACAAAAAAGCAGAGGAAATGCAAATTTGCTCTCTCTGCTTGGACTGAGACATCCATTTTCTCCTGCTTTCTGACATCTGCACTCCTAGTTCTCAGGCTTTTGGACTCACATTAGGATTTATACCATTGCCCCACCACCACCAATTCTCAGACGTTTGGATTTGGACTGAATTATACCATTGTGTTTTGTGGTTCTAACGCTTGCACAGGCAGATTGTGGGACTTCTCAGCTTCCATAACTGCATGAGCCAATTCCTATAATAAATCAATCTCTCTTTATAGACACACACACACACACACACACACACACACACATCCTATTTGTTCTGTTTCTCTAGAGAACCATAACTGATACCCTGTGTGACCTTAGACACAGGACTATTCTGCATCTCATACCAGAGGGATGGTATTAGTTGTCCCCACATCAGTTCCCCGCTTCTTCCATTAATTATAGAACTGGATTTCAGGCCAGCATATACAGAATAAGAATAATTATTCCCAGCCCCTTTAGCAGCTGAGTGTGACCATGTGACTATGCCACAACCCAATGGGTTGTAAATAGATTTTGTGCAGTTTGGGAGGAGAGACTATAAAGGGAAAGGATGTGTTCCCCTCACCCCCGTCACCCATGCTGCTCAGAATATCAATGTGATGACTGCAGCTTTTTCCATCATGAGGATGGGGCTCCATGCTAGGGAGGCAGGAACAGAAAGCTGGAAGCAGCCTGAATCTCAGATGACTACAGAGCCACCCCATCAGCACTGGCCTTTACAGAAGAAACACACAAATGGCTATCTTATTTAAGCCACTGTTTTGTATTTTTGTATTTCAGATACAGCTAATCGAATCTTCACAGATGTAACTGGCTTTCCTTTTATATTTGAAAGCAGTAGAAGCCCTTTACCCATATTAAAACGATTACCAGGTAACTCACATTGGAGCAGATGTAGGGGACAAAGCCACATCTTACCAATGAGGTAAGGTAAAGCTCAGAGACAAGTAACTTACTAAGACCGAAGCTCAGATCTAGACCTAGATCATTCTAACATCTGCAGGAACTGGCTGGTATAACAAATCTGTAATTTGGGGCATTTTTCTCTTTTGACCCCATATACTCTCCTCCTCTGAAGACTCTTCGGGGTGAGAAGAATAGAAGCAATTTGATCCCTCATCAAGTGTGGAAAACTGCCAAAATGTTTTAATCATGCAAAATTGAAAAGGCCAAAAAGACAATGGATGTCTCTTTCAAAAGCTGGCATACTATTTTTGACCAAAAGAGACAAGAGGTAATGGAGAGAAGTCAGAGAGGAGCTACTGACAATTCCGAGGTTCCCACCGCGCCCACCTCTCCACCATGACGAGGACTTCTGATTGCCTCTTAACATTTGCCTCCAGCCCCGTCTCTCTCCCCAGGTCCATGAGGATGCTGGAAATTCAAAAGCATCCATTCAACAAAATAATCATAAAGATCTACACGTGAGCCACTGTACTAGACACTGGGAAATCCAATATGAGTAAGACATGGTCTCTGCCTTCCAGTTTATAATCTTCTGACAAAAATAATAGCTACAGTTTATTAGATGCTTTACATTAGCAATATCCTAGCAGCTCACATGCTAGTATGAAATAAGCATTGTTCAAGGTGGTTTACATGCCTATTATAGGTTCCAGGCAACAGATCTGTAAGAAATACATATTATCTTCATTTTACAGATGAGGAGGTGAGGCACATAGCAGTTTAATCCTTTACCCAAGGTTACACAGCAAGTTGAATATGCTGTCTCATTTAAGACTCGCAACAGTCCTAGTCATTGGTACTTGTGTAATACCGTAAGTATTATACCCATTGTTGGCAAGGGTGTGGGGAAATGGTCACACACAGACACATGTTGGGAAAGTTAGCTGACAGAACACTAGTGGAAGAAATATAAAACAAGATTGAGAGAGAGAGAGAAAATGGCTGACTCAAAGTCTCACCGGAATGAGAACTTAAACATGAGCCCAGGTAAACTGAACTCCAAACTGAACCTCATATGAAAACTTACAGTGTAACAAGTGCTATGATATGGGTGAGCAGAGGACCTATGGTGGCAGCTCTAGAAGGATATGTGAGGAAGCAGGTAGGGCAGCATTCATGGAACACTTCTTAATGGAAGGACAACACATCCAAGCCGAGCCCCAAACAGTGATTGGTCCACGGTGGGGAAAATCTTTCCATGTCGGGAGAACAAAGTACAAACTCCGGCAGGCAGATGAGAACTTGCCTCCTCTGGCCTGTGTCTGGAGGTTGGAATGGAGGGATGAGATGGATAAAGATGTGACTGAAAATAAAATCTTTGCTGGTCTCTTAGCCCCCAAGGGTCCACAAGCAAAGCCAATCTTTCCCTAAAATTTCACTCCTCTTCCTGGCTTTTCTAACTAGGTATTGTCTTAATCATTCAGCTGCTGTTTTAAAATCACCTCTGACATGTCCCTCTCCCTTGCCTCTGCACTCAGATCCTTACCACCTCTTGTTAAACATGTTGCTTTTTCTTATTCTCATTACCAAACTTTGGGCATATGCCTATTTACGTCAAGCCTAGACAATAGCAATATTCCACCAGCCTACAGTTTTCAGCCCACTTTGTAAAAAGCCCACATGCCACACAAGATCATGAGATCTCATGGGCACAGGACAAAAGTTGGCATTTCACTCCCACACATAAATACCCAACGCAGATACACTAAATATGGGGAAAGACACTCAACCTTACTAGCAACCAAAATAAGTTCAGATAATGAAGTTTTTACCTCTTTGTTAGGGGAACCACTGACTGAAACTGCCCTCCCTGGCCAGACATGATAGTAACCACTTGCATGAGTTATCTTACAACAGGAGGTCCTGGTAAGGAATGTGGAACTAACAAGCTACCACCAACCAGAAGAATTTGGAAAAGTTAAAAAGGAGACGCCAGTCCATATGTCCTGCCAACCTCTCAGAATCCTTCTCGCTGGAATCCATCTTGGCTGAGCAATGCATGCGCCACCAGGAAGGACCCTGAGTCAGAATGACTAGCCAGAGACAACCCGGAAACTAACCCCACAACCATAAAACCCGAGACTGTGAGCCACGTGGAACATGGGTTCCCTTACCCTGCTGCTCTCCACCCGGGCACCCCTTCACAATAAAGTCTCTTGCTCTCTCAGCACCTGTGTCTCCCTGGACAATTGATTTCCGAGTGTTAGACAAGAGCCACTCTTGGGTCCTGGAAGGGGTTCCCCTTCCCACAACAAATGGCGACTCTGGTGGGGCCTATTCTTCACTATGACTGACATCTGGAACACTCAGGGTACTTGGGGACCAGTTGGCCCACCGATGTTCCAGACCCAGCAGCCGCTACCAGGTACCTTTTGTCCCTGGTAGCCTTGAGAGATTAAAATTCCTTTGTTGGCAAAGGTATCAGGATATGGGCACACACAGATTGCTTTGGGAACATAAATTAATAGAACTATTGTGGAAAATGGTTTACCAATGGGTATCAATTTTTTTTTTTTTTTTCCAGCATGTGGGATCTTAGTTCCCCGACCAGGGATCGAACCTGCACCCCCTGCATTGGAAGTGGAAATCTTAACCACTGGACCACCGGGGAAGTCCCTCAACATTCTTAAGGATATGCATGCCCTTTCCAATAATTCCACTACTAAGTGTTTATCCATAAGAAATAAATTGAACCTGAGTCTAAACGAGTATATATAAGGATGCTTATCATAGCATAATCATCCAAATCTGACAACAGACTATGTATCAATTATTACTTGCTTTATTTTTTACAAAAACTATGGGATATACATACAATGGAGATACTATCCAACCAATAAAGATAATGTAGATATACATCTATAGACATGGGAAAGTGTCAGTATAAAATATATTCATGTCTACTTACACAGTCACACACACACACATATATATACATATACATATATATATATATACATACATACATATAAAGGAGAAAAAACCCCTAGCAATGAAAAAAATGTGTAATGTCAGCTTAAAAAATATTCACAACCTAAAAGTTGAGAGTTCTGTTTTATTCGGCAGGAATTTTTAGGTCTTCAAGCCCAGAGGCAACATCTCAAGTAACCCAGAGAGTACTGCTCTGAGGAGGCAAGGCAGGGAGCTAGGATATATACGAGTTTTGCAACAAAGGGAAGGTAGTCAGAACATCAAAGGATTACTGTTAAAGAAAACCAGAAATCCCAAGTTAAAGAATTTAGTGCTTTTCTATGTATGGGAAGATGCAAGACTCTGGGCTCACTGAAATCATTCCTTTGATATGCACCTCAGCTACCTGGGGCCAGTATCCTGTGTTTTCACATCCTGAGTTCCCTCAGGGCTCACCAGCTCACCATCGGTGGTGGCTGCGATCACTGATGACTGTGACATCCTTTCTTTTTTGATATGGCAGGAAATATTCCTTTTCTTAGTAATATGGTTTCATTTTTATAATATCTACCTATCAGAGACCCAAGTAAATTCCATAGCCAAATCTTGCCACAATATCATAACTAAAGAAAAAGGAAAGGCTGAAATAAAAGAAACATAGTTCTGAAACTAGAAATCAGTTTTCATGTGGGTCAAGGGAGATCCAATGCATTAGGTCAAACAACCCTTCTTACCCCTTTTTTGCCCTTTCTCTTTGGTCTCACTATCTCACAGCCTGATACTGCCCAGAACCCTTCATCTCCCTCCATACCTCACACCCCACTGTCCACCAAAATCTCCCTGACTCCTGCTGTGATATTGTGATTTATAATAAGAAATATATATTTGGTTTTGGTCCCCATTTCTAGAACAAAACCCTTGGAATATCCAGAATGATGAGAGGACAAAGGTGTTCTGTTAATAAGTGACTTTTAGACCACCCCTAAGGATGAAGGCTAGTTGCCAGGAGAACCAACTATCAATGAAAAAATGTTGCCTGCTATGTCAGTAAAACAAAGGGTGTTGCAGCCATCAGGAGCAGCAGTGCGGACCATGAGCCCTGAGGGAACTTGGGATGGAGATGAATGGGCTGCCTGCTGCCAAGCCCTTAGTCACTGCAGCCACCCACCAAGAATGCACCCTGAGGGGACTCAGGATGGGAAGGCACAGGACACTGGCCGCAGAGAGCTGAGGCGCACATCAAAGGAATGATTTCAGTGAGCCCAGACTCTTGCATCTTCCCATACATAGAAAAGTACTAAATGACTTAACTTGAGAATTTGGTTTTCTTTAATTAACAGTAATCTTTTGATGTTCCACTACCTGGTATTTGTTACAAAACCTCCTATATAGCCTGGCTCGTCCCTTACCTCTGCACAACAGTCCCTCAGAGCTAGCTGAGATGCTATGTTCCAGGCTCAGGTCTTCAGTTTTGTCCACCAAATAAAACATAATTCTCAGCTTTTAGGCTGTGCATTTTTTTTTCAGTCAACACAATCAAGTAATTAGAGGTTGGAACTTTCAGTCCCTCACCCAGCCCCTTACCAACCTCTAGGGAAAGAAGAGGAACTAGAGGATGAACTGAAACCTAGCAGACTAATGTAGAGGCCCTTCCGATGACTGGACACCTAAAGTGTCCCCTGCTTACTGGTGATTAGAAAAAACTGTGGGAATATACTATAGACTCCTAGGCTGTCCATGAGTAGAGAGAGAGAGAAACAAGCCCTAGCAGTTGATGGGAAAAGCTAAGGAATGCACAAAGATAGGACAGTAGGGCAGAGAAATATCCATAACTTAAACAATAAATCAGTCCCATGGACTCCCAGTTCTGTCTCAAAGGTAAAGATAAAGTCTGATGCACATTCCTCAGTTGTTTTGTAGAAACCAGACCCCAACCAGAAGGAGAGTGCTGACCATAAGCACGTAGTCTCCAGACCGGCTGGAGCCTGAAGATTGATAATGTTAATCCCTGTGGCCTCACCTGGTTACCGCACCACCGCCAATCAGAAAAATGTGCACTAGCTGATCCTGTTCCCCATGACCCTCTCCCTCACCTCGCCTTTAAAACCCTTCCCCAAGCCATCAAGGAGTTCAGGTCTTTCGGGCATTAGACATGCCTACTCCTTGCTTGGTACCTTGCAATAAATGCTGTACTTTCCTTCACCACAACCAGGTGTCAAGATTGGCTTTGCTACACATCGGGTGAAGGAACCAACTTTGTTTTGGTAACAGAATCATCACCAATGACCAATGTTTTCATCAAGCATGCCTATGTAATGAAGCCTCCATATAAAAAAAAAATACAGGTTTAAAAAGCTTCTGAGTTGGTGAACACATGCAAATTTGGGGAGAGTGGCATGCCCAGAAAGCATGGAAGCTTGGGGCCCTTTCCCCACACCTTGTCCTGTGCATCTCTTCCATCTGGCTTTTCCTGAGTTATATCCTTTTATAATAAGCAGGTAATCTAGTAAATAAAATATTTCTCTGAGTTCTGTGAGCCACTCTAGCAAATAAACGGAACCCAAGAAGAGGGTTTTTGGAACCTAAGCTATAACACAACTTGGACTTGCAACTGGCATCTGCAGTGGGGGGAGGAGGGGCAGTCTTATAGAACTGAGCCCTTAACCTGTGGGATGTGATGCTATCTCCAGGTAGATAGTGTTAGAATTGAGTTGAATCATAGGACATCCAGCTGATGTCAGAGAATTGCTTGGTGGTGTGGGAACCCCTACCCCCTTCATGAATCAGAATCGGTGACCAGGACCCTTGTATGCTTTCTTTCCTCCACTTATATTTTTATATAGGCCTCGCCTCCTATGTTTTTCTCACTCTCTGTGAGTCTGTCATGTTCCTTTCCAAATCATCCATCTCCAAAGACCATCCTGGTCTTCAGTGATCCCCTTACTGATAAACCAAGGAAGGTAAAGAGGAGATACGATGGAAGGGTGGGGAAGGTGTGGAGGAAAAGGAAAATTCCCAGAAAGCAATATAAAAATATTAAACATAAGGCTACTGAATGAAGATTCTTGTAAGTATTTATTTTCCTTATCAAAAGGGACTGTCACAAAATTCAGAGAGACAGAAAGTAGGTTAGAGGCTTCCATGGGCTGGGAGAAGGGGAAGAATGAGAGTTACTGCTGAACAGTTACAGAGTTTCTACTTGGGGTGATGGAAACATTTTGGAAGTAGATACTGGTGATGGTCGCACAATATTATGTGTTACTAATGCCACTGAACTGTACACTTTAAAATGGTTAAAATGGCACATTTTATGTTATCAATACATATATTTTACCACAATAAAAGAAGGGGGGGCTTCCCTGGTGGCGCAGTGGTTGAGAATCTGCCTGCCAATGCAGGGGACACGGGTTTGAGCCCTGGTCTGGGAAGATCCCACGTGCCGCGGAGCAGCTGGGCCCGTGAGCCACAATTACTGAGCCTGCGCATCTGGAGCCTGTGCTCCTCAACAAGAGAGGCAGCGATAGTGAGAGGCCTGCACACCGCGATGAAGAGTGGCCCCCACTTGCCACAACTAGAGAAAGCCCTCGCACAGAAACGAAGACCCAACACAGCCATAAATAAATAAATAAACAAATACTTAAAAAAAAAAAAAAAGAAGGGGGGACTGGCACAGCCTTTGTATTTTTTGCCCCCTTGGCCCCTTCTTTCTGCCCAGAGTACAGATAATGCCCACATTGGTACAGGAGCCAACTAGATACCACGAGGTGACAAGCACAAGGATGAAAGCCAACATATTAAAGATGAAAGAGAGACAGTATCAGGGTCCCTGCAGGCATGAGCAGCCTCATCATCTCAAACTGACTCCACCCAGATTTTTAATGATGAGAGAAAATTAAAGTCCTCTTTAAAGTACTTAGCAAGTTTTCAGTTACTTGTCACCGAGCACACCCTTAACAAATACAGTTCCCCCATTGCCTACTCTGAGAAATCAAATAGCTGAACATGGCTTTGAAGACACTTCCCAGGCTAGCCCTAAGCTCCCTTTGCAGATATATCGCACGCTCTTTTTCTCATGTGAACCCCAAACTCCAACTTCACCTTTCTCTAAATATAATGTTCTCCTCTCTGCTTCTGTTCCTTTGCTAGTGGCAGTTCTTGCCTGAGAATGTCCTCTCCTACTGTCTCCTCTTAGCAGCCCTTCAAACCCAGCAAGACTTCCCCTCACTCTAGCAAGTAAAGACTCTCCTTCTGAACCCCTAACCACCTTTGTATCCACATATCACCAGTACCCAATCCATCAGCAAGTCTTTTCAGATCTACTTTCACACTACATCCTGTAGGAAATTTCCAACCATGACCACTGCTCACCCCCTACCACAGGCCTCACTTAGCTCTTGTCTGGACAATTAAAACAGCCTCCAAGTAATGAAATTGAAACTGTGATTAAAAATCTTCCAACAAACAAAAGTCCAGGACCAGGTGGCTTCACAGGA
Organism: Balaenoptera musculus; assembly: GCF_009873245.2. Taxonomy (NCBI): domain Eukaryota; kingdom Metazoa; phylum Chordata; class Mammalia; order Artiodactyla; family Balaenopteridae; genus Balaenoptera; species Balaenoptera musculus. Next base: position 131,702,842 of record NC_045787.1, read on the forward strand.
GAATTCTATCAAACATTTAGAGAAGAGCTAATACCTATCCTTCTCAAACTCTTCCAAAAAACTGCAGAGAAAGGAATACTCCCAAGCTCATTCTACAAGGCCACCAACACCCTGACACCAAAACCAAAGATATCACAAAAAAAGAAAATTACAGGCCAATATCCTGATGAACACAGACACAGAAATCCTCAACAAAATACTAGCAAACAGAATCCAACAACATATTAAAAGGATCATACATCATGATCAAGTGGGATTTATCCCACGGATGCAAAGATTCTTCAGTATATGCAAATCAATCAATGTGATACACCATATTAACAAACTGAAGAATAAAAACCATATGATCAAGTCAATAGATGCAGAAAAAGCTTTTGACAAAATTCAACACCCATTTATGATAAAAACTCTCTAGAAAGTGGGCATAGAGAAAACCTACCTCAACATAATAAAGGCCATATGTCAGAAGTTGAGACACAGATGTAGAGAACAAACGTATGGACACCAAGGGGGGAAAACTGTGGTGGGGTGGGGATGGTGGTGTGCTGAACTGGGCGATTGGGATTGACATGTATACAGTGATGTGTATAAAACTGATGACTGATTAAAAAAAAAAAAGAATCCACCTGCCAATGCAGGGGACACGGGTTCGAGCCTTGGTCCGGGAAGATCCCACATGCCATGGAGCAACTAAGCCCGTGTGCCACAACTACTGAGCCTGTGCTCTAGAGCCCACAAGCCACAACTACTGAGCCCACGTGCCACAACTACTGAAGCCTGTGCCTAGAGCCTGTGCTCTGCAATGAGAAGCCACTACAATGAGAAGCCTGTGCACTGCAACAAAGAGTAGCCCCCGCTCACCACAACTAGAGAAAGCCTGCACAGCAACGAAGACCCAAAGCAGCCAAAAATAAATAAATAAATTTAAAACAAACAAACAAACAAAAAAAAACAAAAAACAATATATCCCTAGATATCTGTTATGGCTCCATATAACTTCATGCAAATATTTATGGCTTAACTGGGTTACTCTTTCATCAGTAACCATCAGCAAGGGTTAAGGAATGGTGATGTTTCTGAATTAAATATTAAGAAATACAAAAAAATTTAAAAATAATAAATAAATAAATAAATAAATAAATACTGCCCTGGTGGCGCAGTGGTTGGGAGTCTGCCTGCTGGTGCGGGGGACACGGGTTCGAGCCCTGGTCTGGGAGGATCCCACATGCCGCGGAGCGGCTGGGCCCGTGAGCCACAATTGCTGAGCCTGCGTGTCTGGAGCCTGTGCTCCGCAACGGGAGGGGCTGCGATGGTGAGAGGCCCGCGCACCGTGATGAAGGGTGGCCCCCGCTTGCCGCAACTGGAGAAAGCCCTCGCACAGAAACGAAGACCCAACACAGCCATAAATAAATAAATAAATTAATTAATTAAAAAAAAATAAAAAATAAATAAATAAATAAAGGCCATATGTGACAAACCCACAGCAAACATCATTCTCAATGGTGAAAAACTGAAAGCATTTCCTCTAAGATCAGGAACAAGACAAGGATTCCACTCTTGCCACTATTATTCAACAGTTTTGAAAGTCCTAGCCACGGCAATCAGAGAAGAAAAAGAAATAAAAGGAATACAAATTGGAAAAGAAGTAAAACTGTCACTGTTTGCAGATGACATGATACTATACATAGAAAATCCTAAAGATGCTACCAGAAAACTACTAGAGCTAATCAATGAATTTGGTAAAGTTGCAGGATACAAAATTAACACACAGAAATTTCTTACATTCCTAAACACTAACAATGAAAGACCAGAAAGAGAAATTAAGGAAACAATCCCATTCATCATTGCAACAAAAAGAATAAAATAATACCTAGGAATAAACCTACCTAAGGAGGCAAAAGACCTGTACTCAGAAAACTATAAGATACTGATGAAAGAAATAAAAGATGACACAAACAGATGGAGAGATATACCATGTTCTTGGATTGGAAGAATCAATATTGTGAAAATGACTATACCACCCAAAGCAATCTACAGATTAAATGCAATCCCTATCGAATTACAAATGGCATTTTTCACAGACTTAGAACAAAAAAATTTACACCTTGTATGGAACACAAAAGACCCCAAATAGCCAAAGCAATCTTCAGAAAAAAAAAAAAAAAATGGAGCTGGAGGAATCAGGCTCCCTGACTTCAGACTATACTACAAAGCTACAGTAATCATAACAGTATAGTACCGGCACAAAAAAAGAAATATAGATCAATGGAACAGTATAGAAAGTCCAGAGATAAACCCACACACCTATGGTCAACTAACCTATGACAAAGGAGGCAAGAATATACAATGAAGAAAAAACAGCCTCTTCAATAAGTGGTGTTGGGAAAACTGGACAGCTACATGTAAAAGAATGAAATTTGAACACTCCCTAACACCATACACAAAAATAAACTCAAAATGGATTAAAGACCTAAATGTAAGGCCAGACACTATAAAATTCTTAGAGAAAAACAGAGAACACTCTTTGACATAAATCACAGCAAGATCTTTTTTGATCCACCTCCTAGAGTAATGAAAATAAAAACAAAAATAAACAAATGGGACCTAATGAAACTTAAAAGCTTTTGCACAGCAAAGGAAACCATAAACAAAACAAAAAGACAACCCTCAGAATGAGACAAAATATTTGCAAATGAAGCAACTAACACAGGATTAATCTCCAAAATATACAAACAGCTCATGCAGCTCAATATCAATAAAAAAACAAACAACCCAATCAAAAAATGAGCAGAAGATCTAAATAGATACTTCTCCAAAGAAGACATACAGATGGCCAAAAAGCACATGAAAAGATGCTTAACATCACTAATTATTAGAGAAATGCAAATCAAAACTACAATGAGGTATCACCTCACACCAGTCAGAATGGCCATCATCAAAAAATCTACAAATGCTGAAGAGGGTGTGGAGAAAAGGGAACCCTCCTACACTGTTTATGGGAATGTAAATTGGTACAGCCACTATGGAGAACTGTATGGAGGTTCCTCAAAAAACTGAAAATAGAACTACCATATGACCCAGCAATCCCACTCCTAGGCATATACTTGGAGAAAAACATAATTCAAAAAGATACATGCACCCAATGTTCACTGCAGCTCTATTTACAATAGCCAGGACATGGAAGCAACCTAAATGTCCATCAACAGAGGAATGGATAAAGAAGATGTGGTACATATATACAATAGAATATTACTCAGCCATAAAAAAGAATAAAATAATGCCATTTGCAGCAACATGGATGGACCTAAAGATTGTCATACTGAGTGAAGTAAATCAGAGAGAGAAAGACAAATATCATATGATATTGCTTATATGTGGAATCTAAAAAAAGGGTACAAATGAACTTATCTACAAAACAGAAATAGAGTCACAGATGTAGAAAACAAACTTACAGTTACCAGGGGATAAGGTGGGGAGGGATAAACTGGTAGATTGGGATTGACATATACACACTACTATATATAAAACAGATAACAAATAAGAACCTACTGTATAGCACAGGGAAGTCTACTCAATGCTCTGTAATGGCCTGTATGGGAGGAGAATCTGAAAAAAAGAGTGAATATATGTATGTGTGTGGCTGATTCGTTTTGCTGTACACCTGAGTCTAACACAGCATGTGCATCAACTATACCCCAATAAAAATTTTAAAAAAACAGAACAAAATGGAAAAACAATTTCCTTATTCTATTCTTGCCTCCTTCCCTCTGGTCAATTTCTAGTACAGATGCCAGAATCATCTTTCTAAAAATATAAGTCTGATCATATCATTACCCAGCACAAACCCTCCAGATGGCTTCCTAACACGTTAGAATAAAATAGAAGCTGCTCTCCCTGCTTGGCCTACCAGCCTTTCCATGATCTGGTTCCTGTCTGCCCCTCCAAACTCAATTTTTTTTTTTTTTGACCTTCCTCCCTGTGCATCTGTGTGTCCTTTCCTCTTCTCATAAAGATACCAGTTATTGGATCTATGGCTCACCCTAATCCAGTATGGTCCATCTTAGTCTAAATAATTATATCTGCAAAAACTCTATTTCCAAATGAGTTCCCATTCTGAAATTCTGAGCAGACATGAATTTGAGGGGAGACACTGTTCAACACAGGACACAACCACCTTCATTTAACTGAAGTCATTGGCCCTGATATTATGCTTGCTAGCTAGTGGTTTTTCCCCTTTCTCTCTTTTTTTTTTTTTTAACATCTTTATTGGAATATAATTGCTTTACAATGGTGTGTTAGTTTCTGCTTTATAACAAAGTGAATCAGTTATACATGTACATATATCCCCATATCTCTTCTCTCTTGCGTCTCCCTCCCACCCTTCCTATTCCACCCCTCTAGGTGGTCACAAAGCACCAAGCTGATCTCCCTGTGCTATGCGGCTGCTTCCCACTAGCTATCTATTTTACATTTGGTGGTGTATATATGTCCATGACACTCTCTCACTTTGTCCCAGCTTACCCTTTCCCCTCCCCATATCCTCAAGTCCATTCTCTAGTAGGTCTGCATCTTTATTCCCGTCTTGCCCCTAGGGTCTTCATGACTTTTTTTTTTTTTTTTTTTTAAGATTCCATATATATGTGTTAGCATACGATATTTGTTTTTCTCTTTCTGACTTACTTCACTCTGTAGGACAGACTCTAGGTCCATCCACCTCACTACAAATAACTCAATTTCGTTTCTTTTTATGGCTGAGTAATATGCCATTGTATGTATGTGCCACATCTTCTTTATCCATTCATCTGTTGATGGACACTTAGGTTGCTTCCATGTCCTGGCTATTGTAAATAGGGCTGCAATGAACATTGTGGTACATGACTCTTTCTGAATTATGGTTTTCTCAGGGTATATTGCCCAGTAGTGGGATTGCTGGGTTGTATGGTAGTTCTATTTTTAATTTTTTAAGGAATCTCCATACTGTTCTCCATAGTGGCTGTATCAATTTACATTCCCACCAACAGTGCAAGAAGGTTCCCTTTTCTCCACACCATCTCCAGCATTTATTGTTTGTAGATTTTTTGATGATGGCCATTCTGACTGGTGTGAGATGATATCTCATTGTAGTTTTGACTTGCATTTCTCTAATGATTAGTGATGTTGAGCATTCTTTCATGTGTCTGTTGGCAATCTGTATATCTTCTTTGGAGAAATGTCTGTTTAGGTCTTCTGCCCATTCTTGGATTGGGTTGTTTTTTTGATATTGAGCTGCATGAGCTGCTTGTAAATTTTGGAGATTAATCCTTTGTCAGTCCAAACTCAATTTTTATCCCTTTCAGTAGTTTACTCTAACCAGGCTGGTCTTCTTGTGTTCCTTCAATATGCCAACCTAATTCCAGCCCTAAGACATTTGCACCTGACGTTTCCTCTGCCTGGGATAACCTCCCGCCAAATCTACACATAGCTGGTACCCTGATTACTAAGAACTCTCTACTCAAATGTCACCACCCCTGAGAGGCCTGTCCTGACCACTTTATCTCAGGTAGACACCCACAGGACTACTCTCGAATGTTCACTCTGATTCTCTTCATAGCATTTCTCCCCCGGCCCTCCCGAGTTTAAACCTGGTTTCATTTTCTTATTTACTATAGAACTCCCCACCGGAATGTCATTAGGGCAGAGGTATTCTGTTCATCACTGTACTTCCAGCATCCACCACAGCACCAGGCACACAGGAGGGGTGGCTATTTTCACTTGTCCTGTTTGTGTACCACCTGTGTACCTTCATTACCACCACTAGGTGGATACTGGCAACTCCAAGTCACCTTCAGCGTTTTCTCCAACTCGTCCTATTTCTCCTTTTATCCTACCTCCTACTCCCTGTACCTATTATGGTATGATGAAGGAACATTTCAGTTTCTCGTTTTAAGTCTGTGGGGAATCTGTGATCTTACTGACACTAACAAAAATTGCCCCTCACCAAAAAGGTTAACTACTATGGCACGATTTTGATGCTAACACTTTTATCATTTGAGTTTTCTTTCTCTATTTCATTAGAAAAAGCTAAGCCACTTTGAATCCTTCTTGCAAAGAGAGAGACACATTTTAAAATACAGAAGATGACACACAGTTTAACATCTAAATAAATAGAAACAATAATGGTATGAAATTTAAAAGGACAGAATCACTAGTTACCAGGAATCTGTGCATGTAAATAATAGCTAGCTACTCTATTTCTGCTCAAAGTCATTTAGCTAAATGACTGATACTGAAATCTAAGTTTCCAAGTTTCTGGAGAATCCCCTCCCAATGCCAGCCTCACTCCAGACTGCATGTCCCTTGGAACTGTGTGCAGGAATGAAGTTCTGATGATTAAAGTCTTCAGCATCTATACTACCTCAGATGAAGTTACTAAAACGATGGCCTCTTTAAATGCACGTTGGTTAGTGAAAGAAGCCAGTCTGAAAAGGCAACATATTATAGGATTCCAGCTACAGGACATTCTGGAAAGTGCAAAAGTAAAGAGATAGTAAAAAGATTAGTGGTTGAATGTAGTTAATGCAACTAAATTGTTCACTTAAAAATGATTAACATAAGTTCTATGTTATGTGTATTTTACCATAATTTTTTTAAAGGCAAAAAAAAAAAAATCAGCGGTTGCCAGAGGTTTAGTAGGAGAGGTGGGGAGGGATGAAAAGCTGAGGCACAGAGGACTTTTAGGGCAGTGAAACTATTCTGAATGATTCTGTAAAGGTGGATACACGTCATTACATATTTGTCAAAATGCAGAGAACACATACCACCAAGAGTGAACCTAAGAGGAACTATGGACTTGAGTTAATAAAAGTGTATCAATACTGGTTCTTCAATTGCAAAATTAATGTACCCACTAATGCAACATGTACTCACAGAGAAAACTGAGGAGAGGCGGGGGAAGGGGGCGAATGGGAACTCTGTGCTTTCAGCTCACTTTGCTGTAAACCTAAAACTGCTCTAAGAGATAAAGTCCATTAATTTTTTTTAAAGTCGCATTTCTGGTCATTGGTGTCTATTCCAAAAGAAATTTCTAAAAAGTCCTTAGTGGTGAATTATAGATTTAGGTTGATACTAGTTAATGGCATGTTCATATTGCTTCTTAATTACTGAGTTTTCTGTTTAATAAATATTCTTAAATATCAAACAGCTGATTAGGGCAGATGTTTATTAAGTGCCTACTCTTTGCAAGGTCCTGTGATAGGCACTCATATACTTTTAAATAAATAAACCAAAATATTTATTCAAAATCACCCTGGGGGAGGGAAGAGAACTATTTCCATGGCACTCTTCTGGGCGCAGGGGTCACCTTGCTCCCCATTCTTTCTCCCCAGCAATCCCAGAGGAAGCAGGGTTGTCTCTCCTCTCCTCTGTACATTTTTATGGATTCCTCAGCTCCTCTCAAAAGACAGAAGATAATTTCTCAGAGCAAACGGCCACATTGATATTCATGGGATAAACGGTTTGTACCCCAACAGCAAAACCCCGCTAATGTAAATTTCATACACAGCTCCCAAAAGGTTAAACAATGCTGCTTGGTTCTACTGTGCTGGGAAAGCAAATGACAGCGAGAGGCCCAACCTTGGACCCAGGAGGAGTCCTTATGCAGAAAGTTCTCCCAGTACCAAGGTGTTACTCTCTGCTTAGGAGGAGAATTATTAACAATCAGAGTGCCCTGAAAACGAATGACTCAGCACACATACAAACAAGTCCCACTCAACTTTCTCCACTAAAAAAAATGGAAGACCACAGGTAAAGGATGAAGGGGGAGTGGGGAGATAGGCTTATTTTCAAGTTTGCTTTATGAATATGTATTTTTAAACAGCTTTCCCAAATATGCGTGCTGCGTATCATTATCCTCTCCGCTGGTCCTTAACTGAGCATTCTGACTCCACCCCACTGTCATTCAATCAGTATTTATTGAGTGCCAACTGTGTGCCAAGCACCCGTTCAGGTATTGAGGGTATAACAATGAGGAATTCAGACAACTTCTTCACCCACAAGGAGTTTATAATGTGGGAGAAGCAGACAATAAGCAAGCTAATTTCAGATGGTGTTAAAGGCTATGGAGAAAAATAAAACAGGGTGATGGTGTAACAAGGAGAGAGATGGGGGCGGGGCATTTGGTGCACCAAATTTAGACAACTGGGTCATGAAAGACCCCCATAAAGAGGTGAGATTTAAACTGAGACTAGGATGAGGGGGAGGCATCAATCAACTAAAGATGTACAAAAGTTGGGAGGTTGGGATTAGCAGGTGCAAACTATTATATGTAGAATGGATAAACAGCAAGGTCCTACTGTATAGCACAAGCAACTATATTCAATATCCTGTGATAAACCATAATGGAAAAGAATATGAAAAAGGATATGTACGTATATGTATAACTGAATCACTTTGCTGAAGTTAACACAACATTGTAAATCAACTATACTTCAATAAATTTTTTTTAAAAAATCTCTAGCAAAAGAAATGCATTACACTAAAAATAAATACATAAAGATGTATAGAGGCCCCCAGGCAGGAACAGCCTGACATGTGCAAGATTAGGAAGGACGCCACTGTGTCCAATAAGAGTGAGGGCAGAAAGAGCGGTTGTCAGGGGCCAGGTCGTGGAGGGCCTTTAACCATTCTGGGTTTTATGCTGCATACAATAGGGAAGCAAAGACGGACTTTAATCAGAAAAGCCAAATGACCTGATATATATTTTTTAAAGATCTATTTCACCATGATGTGTGCAAAAGATTGTAGAGGAACAAGACTGGAGACGGAGAAGCCTGGGGAATTGGGAGAGGACGGGAGGAGACCAGGTGAGAGGGAGTGGTGGCTTGGACCAGCAGGCGGCAGTGTGCTGCTGCCCAGACTCTACTACAAATATGCCAAACCCAGGGGACACAGTGGGATCAAAATACAGCTGTGACCCAGCTTGGAAAGCAGTTGATTCAAGTTGGAAATAGGAGCCTTCTGACAATGCGTCCACACCAAGGGAATATCTTTTTCATGCGTGAAGTTGACTCCTGTGCTTGGGGAGTCCGCTGAACGAGTGTAATGGGGAGAAGAGCCTCAGTGGAAGAAACACCATTGAGGGTGACGGGAATACAACTTGTTGATGGATTCAACTGGAGGTGAGTGAAGAAAGAATTAAGGGTGACTCCCAGATTTTTGGCTGGAGCACCACGGTGGGTTGTCCCACCACTTACTGAGATGTGGAAGATTGGAAAAGAAGAACTGTGTAGTGCTAAAGATCAAAAGTTTTGTTTCAAACATGTTGATTGAACTGTCCATTAGACATCAGATGGGCAATCACGTAAGGGGTGAGTTTGGAAAGAGGAGATGAGAGGTGGGGACAGAACCCTGTTGGAGGGTGGCAACAATCAGAGGTCACAAAGAGGAAAAAGAGCCAGCAAATTTCACACGGGACTCATTCAGCCACCAACACGCACTTACGCAATGAAATAGGACACGAAGACCATTTGTTCCAGAAATGGCCGCCTGGCAGGTGGAGGCTGCGTAATACTCCCTCAACATGTGTTTTATGGCTCATTTTCAATTAAGGGCTTCCCTATAAATGCAGACAGTAGATCATCTACAAATTTAATTAACTGTATTTGTGCAGAACCTCAATTTGACCATAAAAATTTAATGCTTAATATAGTTTAAGATTTAATGGCCTTTCTTTTTAAAAGGAGACAGATGAAATGGCCACAGATTAATTTTTCTGGTCATCCCCAATATATCAGACTTATGAAGACAACAGAAAAGAGTGGATAGTACAAGTCTGAATCCTGGACAAAGTACAGGATTTAACTTCCTTCTACCAAACTCTCCTTTAAAATTATTTTCTCTAATTAACTAATTGTTTGCACAACATAACATCTAACAAGTGCCTCTTTTTGTTTGTTTGTTTTATATGTGGGGGGTTCTTGGTATTTTTTTTTAATTAATTAATTAATTATTTATTTATTTTTGGCCATGTTGGGTCTTCGTTTCTGTGCGAGGGCCCTCTCCAGTTGCAGCAAGCGGGGGCCACTCCTCATCGCGGTGCACGGGCCTCTCACCACCGCGGCCTCTCTTGCTGTGAAGCACAGGCTCCAGACACGCAGGCTCAGTAGTTGTGGCTCATGGGCCTAGTTGCTCCGCGGCATGTGGGATCCTCCCAGACCAGGGCTTCAACCTGTGTCCCCTGCATCGGCAGGCAGACTCTCAACAACTGCACCACCAGGGGAGCCCTAACAAGTGCCTCTTGAAGCTACTTTCAGAAGCCAAGTATCTCACGCTCAGGCAGAACAACTGTATCACCTTCTAATACCCTTTGCTTTGGAGGAGCTTCAAGATGGCGGAAGAGAAAGATGTGGAGATCACCTTCCTCCCCAGAAATACATCAGAAATACATCTACATGTGGAACAACTCCTACAGAACACCTACTGAACGCTGGCAGAAGACCTCAGACCTCCCAGAAGGCAAGAAACTCCCCACGTACCTGGGTAGGGCAAAAGAAAAAAGGAAAACCAGAGACAAAAGAATAGGGACGGGACCTGCACCAGTGGAAGGGAGCTGTGAAGGAGGAAAGGTTTCCACGCACTAGGAAGCCCCTTCGTGGGTGGAGACTGCGGGTGGCGGAGGGGGGAAGATTCAGAGCCGCGGAGGAGAGCGCAGCCACAGGGGTGCGGAGGGCAAAGCGGAGAGATTCCCGCACAGAGGATCAGTGCCGACCAGCACTCACCAGCCCGAGAGGCTTGTCTGCTCACCCGCCGGGGCGGGCGGGGGCTGGGAGCTGAGGCTCGGGCTTCGGTCGGATCGCAGGGAAAGGACTGGGGTTGGCGGCGTGAACACAGCCTGAAGGGGGCTAGTGCACCACAGCTAGCCAGGAGGGAGTCTGGGAAAAAGTCTGGACGTGCCGAAGAGGCAAGAGACTTTTTCTTGCCTCTTTGTTTCCTGGTGTGCGAGGAGAGGGGATTAAGAGCGCAGCTTAAACGAGCTCCAGAGACGGGCGCAAGCCGCGGCTATCAGCATGGACCCCAGAGACAGGCATGAAACGCTAAGGCTGCTGCTGCAGCCACCAAGAAGCCTGTGTGCGAGCACAGGTCACTATCCACACCGCCCCTCCCGGGAGCCTGTGCAGCCCGCCACTGCCAGGGTCCCGTGACCCAGGGACAACTTCCCTGGCAGAATGCACGGCACGCCTCAGGCTGCTGCAATGTCACGCCGGCCTCTGCCGCCACAGGCTCGCCCTGCATCCGTACCCTTCCCTCCCCCCCGCCTGAGTGAGCCAGAGCCCCCGAAGCAGCTGCTCCTTTAACCCCGTCCTGTCTGAGCGAAGAACAGACGCCCTCAGGCGACCTACATGCAGAGGCTGGGCCAAATCCAAAGCTGAAACCCAGGAGCTGTGCGAACAAAGAAGAGAAAGGGAAATCTCTCCCAGCAGCCTCAGAAGCAGCGGATTAAAGCTCCACAATCAATCTGATGTACCTGCATCTGTGGAATACCTGAATAGACAATGAATCATCCCAAATTGAAGAGGTGGACTTTGGGAGCAACAATATATATATATTTTTTCCCTTTTTCTCATTTTGTGAGTGTGTATGTGTATGCTTCTGTGTGTGATGTTGTCAGTATAGCTTTGCTTTTACCATTTGTCCTAGGGTTCTGTCTGTCCGTTTTTTTTGTTGTTTTTATTACTTAAAAATTTTTTTCTTAATAATTATTTTTTATTTTTCATTTTAATAACTTTACTTTACTTTATCTTCTTCTTTCTTTCTTTCTTTCTTTTCGCTCTTTTATTCTGAGCCGTTTGCAGGACAGGTTCTTGGTGCTCCAGCCAGGCATCAGGGCTGTGCCACTGAGGTGGGAGAGTCAAGTTCAGGACACTGGTCCACAAGAGACCTCCCAGCTCCATGTAATATCAAATGGTGAAAATCTCCCAGAGATCTCCATCTCAACGCCAAGACCCAGCTCCACTCAACAACCAGCAAGCTACAGTGCTGGACACCCTATGCCAAACAACTAGCAAGACAGGAACATAACGCCATCCATTAGCATAGAGGCTGCCTAAAATCATAAGGTGGCCACAGACACCCCAAAACACACCACCAGACGTGGAACTGCCCACCAGAAAGACAAGATCCAGCCTCATCCACCAGAACACAGGCACTAGTCCCCTCCACCAGGAAGCCTACACAACCCACTGAACCAACCTTAGCCACTGGGGACAGAATATCAAAAACAATGGGAACCACAAACTTGCAGCCTGCAAAAAGGAGACCCCAAACACAGTAAGTTAAGCAAAATGACAAGACAGAGAAACACACAGCAGATGAAGGAGCAAGGCAAAAACCTACCAGACCTAACAAATGAAAAAGAAATAGGCAGTCTACCTGAAAAAGAATTCAGAATAATGATAGTAAAGATGATCCAAAACCTTGGAAGTAGAATGGAGAAAACACAAGAAATGTTTAACAAGGACCTAGAAGAACTAAAGAGCAAACAAACAGTGATGAACAACACAATAAATGAAATTAAAAATTCTCTAGAAGGGATCAATAGCAGAATAACTGAGGCAGAAGAACGGATAAGTGACCTGGAAGATAAAATAGTGGAAATAACTACTGCAGAGCAGAATAAAGAAAAAAGAATGAAAAGAATTGAGGACAGTCTCAGAGACCTCTGGGACAACATTAAATGCACCAACATTTGAATGATAGGGGTCCCAGAAGAAGAAGAGAAAAAGAAAGGGACTGAGAAAATATTTGAAGAGATTATAGTTGAAAACTTCCCTAATATGGGAAAGGAAATAGTTAATCAAGTCCAGGAAGCACAGAGAGTCCCATACAGGATAAATCCAAGGAGAAACATGCCAAGACACATATTAATCAAACTATCAAAACTTAAATACAAAGAACAAATATTAAAAGCAGCAAGGGAAAAACAACAAATAACACATAAGAGAATCCCCATAAGGTTAACAGCTGATCTTTCAGCAGAAGCTCTGAAAGCCAGAAGGGAGTGGCAGGACATATTTAAAGGAATGAAGGAGAAAAACCTACAACCAAGATTACTCTACCCAGCAAGGATCTCATTCAGATTTGACGGAGAAATTAAAAGCTTTACAGACAAGCAAAAGCTAAGAGAATTCAGCACCACCGAACCAGCTTTACAACAAATGCTAAAAGAACTTCTCTAGGCAGGAAACACAAGAGAAGGAAAAGACCTACAATAATAAACCCAAAACAATTAAGAAACTGGTAATAGTAACATACATATCGATAATTACCTTAAATGTAAATGGATTAAATGCTCCAACCAAAAGACATAGACTGGCTGAATGGATACAAAAGCAAGACCCATATATATGCTGTCTACAAGAGACCCACTTCAGACCTAGGGACACACACAGACTGAAAGTGAGGGGATGGAAAAAGATAGTCCATGCAAATAGAAATCAAAAGAAAGCTGGAGAAGCAATTCTCATATCAGACAAAATAGACTTTAAAATAAAGACTACTACAGGAGACTAGGACACTACATAATGATCAAGGGATCAATCCAAGAAGAAGATATAACAATTGTAAATATTTATGCACCCAACATAGGAGCACCTCAATACATACAGCAAATGCTAACAGCCATAAAAGGGGAAACTGACAGTAACACAATCATAGTAGGGGACTTTAACACCCACTTTCACCAATGGACAGATCTTCCAAAATGAAAATAAATAAGGAAACACAAGCTTTGAATGATACATTAAACAAGATGGACTTAATTGATATTTATAGGACATTCCATGCAAAAACAACAGAATACACATTCTTCTCAAGTGTTCATGGAACATTCTCCAGGATAGATCATATCTTGGGCCACAAATAAAGACTTGGTAAATTTAAGAAAACTGAAATCGTATCAAGTATCTTTTCTGACCACAACGCTATCAGACTAGATATCAATTACAGGAAAAAATCTGTAAGAAATACAAACACATGGAGGCTAAACAAAACACTACTTAATAACCAAGAGATCACTGAAGAAATCAAAGAGGAAATCAAAAAATACCTAGAAACAAATGACAATGAAAACACGACGACCCAAAACCTATGGGATGAAGCAAAAACAGTTCTAAAAGGGAAGTTTAGAGCAATACAATCCTACCTTAAGAAACAAGAAATATCTCGAATAAACATCCTAATCTTACACCGAAAGCAATTAGAGAAAGAAGAACAAAAAAAAACCCGAAGTTAGCAGAAGGAAAGAAATCATAAAGATCAGATCAGAAACAAATGAAAAAGAAATGAAGGAAATGATAGCAAAGATTAATAAAACTAAAACCTTGTTCTTTGAGAAGATAAACAAAATTGATAAACCATTACCCAGACTTATCAAGAAAAAAAGGGAGAAGACCCAAGTCAATAGAATTAGAAATGAAAAAGGAGAAGTAACAACTGACACTGCAGAAATACAAAAGATCATGAGAGATTACTACAAGCAACTCTACGCCAATAAAATGGACAACCTGGAAGAAATGGACAAATTCTTAGAAATGCACAACCTTCTGAGACTGAACCAGGAGGAAATAGAAAATATGAACAGACCAATCACAAGCACTGAAATTGAGACTATGATTAAAAATCTTCCAACAAACAAAAGCCCAGGACCAGATGGCTTCACAGGTGAATTCTATCAAACATTTAGAGAAGAGCTAACACCCATCCTTCTCAAACTCTTCCAAAATATAGCAGAGGGAGGAACACTCCCAAACTCATTCTACAAGGCCACCATCACTCTTATACAAAAACCAGACAAAGATGTCACAAAGAAAGAAAACTACAGGTCAATATCACTGATGAACATAGATGCAAAAATCCTCAACAAAATACTAGCAAACAGAATCCAACAACACATTAAAGGGGTCATACACCATGATCAAGTGAGATTTATCCCAGGGATGCAAGGATTCTTCAATATACACAAATCAATCAACGTGATACACCATCTTAATAAACTGAAGGAGAAAAAGCATATGATCATTTCAATAGATGCAGAGAAAGCTTTTGACAAAATTCAACACCCATTTATGATAAAAACCCTCCAGAAAGTAGGCATAGAGGAAACTTTCCTCAACATAATAAAGGCCATATATGACAAACCCACAGCCAACATCATCCTCAATGGTGAAAAACTGAAACCATTCCCACTAAGATGAGGAACAAAACAAAGTTGTCCACTCTCACCACTATTATTCAACATAGTTTTGGAAGTTTTAGCCACAGCAATCAGAGAAGAAAAAGAAATAAAAGGAATCCAAATTGGAAAAGAAGTAAAGCTGTCACTGTTTGCAGATGACATGATACTATACATAGAAAATCCTAAAGATGCTACCAGAAAACTACTAGAGCTAATCAATGAATTTAGTAAAGTAGCAGGATACAAAATTAATGCACAGAAATCTCTAGCATTCCTATACACTAGTGATGAAAAATCTGAAAGTGAAATTAAGAAAACACTCCCTTTTACCATTGCAACAAAAAGAATAAAATATCGAGGAATAAACCTACCTAAGGAGACAAAAGACCTGTATGCAGAAAATTATAAGACACTGATGAAAGAAATTAAAGATGATACAAAGAGATGGAGAGATATACCATGTTCCTGGATTGGAAGAATCAACATTGTGAAAATGACTCTACTACCCAAAGCAATCTACAGATTCAATGCAATCCCTATCAAACTGCCACTGGCATTTTTCACAGAACTAGAACAAAAAATTTCACAATTTGTATGGAAACACAACATACCCCGAATAGCCAAAGCAATCTTGAGAAAGAAAAATGGAGCTGGAGGAATCAGGCTCCCTGACTTCAGACTATACTACAAAGCTACAGTAATCAAGACAGTATGGTACTGGCACAAAAACAGAAATATAGATCAATGGAACAGGATAGAAAGCCCAGAGATAAACCCATGCACATATGGTCACCTTATCTTTGATAAAGGAGGCAAGAATATACAGTGGAGAAAAGACAGCCTCTTCAGCTGGACAGCTACATGTAAAAGAATGAAATTAGAACACTCCCTAACACCATACACAAAAATAAACTCAAAATGGATTAAAGACCTAAATGTAAGGCCAGACACCATCAAACTCTTAGAGGAAAACGTAGGCAGAACACTCTATGACATAAATCACAGCAAGATCCTTTTTGACCCACCTCCTGGAGACATAGAAATAAAAACAAAAATAAACAAATGGGATCTAATGAAACTTAAAAGCTTTTGCACAGCAAAGGAAACCATAAACAAGACGAAAAGACAACCCTCAGAATGGGAGAAAATATTTACAAATGAAGCAACTGACAAAGGATTAATCTCCAAAATTTACAAGCAGCTCATGCAGCTCAATATCAAAAAAACAAACAACCCAATCCAAAAATGGGCAGAAGACCTAAATAGACATTTCTCCAAAGAAGATAAACAGACTGCCAACAGACACATGAAAGAACGCTCAACATCATTAATCATTAGAGAAATGCAAATCAAAACTACAATGAGATATCATCTCACACCTGTCGGAATGGCCATCATCAAAAAATCTACAAACAATAAATGCTGGAGAGGGTGTGGAGAAAAGGGAACCCTCTTGCACTGTTGGTGGGAATGTAAATTGATACAGCCACTATGGAGAACAGTATGGAGGTTCTTTTTAAAACTAAAAATAGAATTACCATACGACCCAGCAATCCCACTACTGGGCATATACCCTGAGAAAGCCATAATGCAAAAAGAACCATGTTCCAAAATGTTCATTGCAGCTCTATTTACAATAGGCAGGAAGCAACCTAAGTGTCCATCAACAGATGAATGAATAAAGAAGATGTGGCACATATATACAATGGAATATGACTCAGCCGTAAAAAGGAATGAAACTGAGTTATTTGTAGTGAGGTGGATGGACCTAGAGACTGTCATACAGAGTGAAGTAAGTCAGAAAGAGAAAAACAAATACAGTATGCTAACACATATATATGGAATCTAAAAAAAAAAAAAAAAAGAAAATGGTCATGAGGAACCTAGGGGCAAGACGGGAATTAAGATGCAGACCTACTAGAGAATGGACTTGAGGATACAGGGAGGGGGAAGGGTAAGCTGGGACAAAGTGAGAGAGTGGCATGGACATATATACACTACCAAATGTAAAATAGATAGCTAGTGCGAAGCAGGTGCATAGCACAGGGAGATCAGCTTTGTGCTTTGTGACCACCTAGAGGGGTGGGATAGGGAGGGTGGGAGGGAGGGAGATGCAAGAGGGAAGAGATATGGGGATATACGTATAGCTGATTCACTTTCTTATAAAGCAGAAACTAACACACCATTGTAAAGCAATTATAGTCCAATAAAGATGTTAAAATAAATAAATAAAATAAAAAATAGTTCCTTAAGACTAAAAAAAAAAAAAAAATACCTTTCACCTTTGGGTACAGACAGGTACTATGTGCATATGCTATTAATAATGAAAACAAAACACTCTGCAATAATTTTGGCCAGATCTATAAGTATTTATAAGGTCTCAGGTGAATTCATACACATTTTCATGTCTTTTAATTTAAGAAGAGTTGTCATAAAGAGCACTAGACCTGGATTTCGGTCTTGACTCTCTCATTTGCTCGTTGTTACTGTGTGCAAAGCGGTTACCATCAGTTTCTTTAGCTGTTAATAGGAATGGCTACTCTGGCTACTTCACAGCAGAGTTGAGCTAATTACATAAAATGAAGGTTCGTAAAATTACCTGCCATGTCTATTACTAGGAAAAGTGAATTCAGGCACATTACAAATTTGGTGTTGTTCTAAAATATCTTACCTTGTAATTTCTGGAATATCAGAAATTAAATGTGTCTGGCCTACTTGATACAAACACAACGCTAAGCCTCTGTTTTTTCACACTAGCACATAGTAGTTGATTAGTTAGTAATTAGTTGATTAGTTAGTAGTTGATATTAGTAATTAGTAATTAGTAGATTACTAATTAGATATTACTAATTAGATATTAGTAATTAGTTGATTAGTTAGTAGTAGATATTAGTTTCCCGTGGTCCATGCTTCCTTCGTTCCTTACCACAAGAGACTTCAGAGATTAATTAGTTCAAGCTTGTTTTAAATATGAAGAAAGCAAGGCCCAGAGACGTGAAATGACATACTTCTGGTTTCACAGTAAATCTCTCTCAGCCTAAGTTTCCCCATCTGTTAAATAAGGGGCTTAGACTAGATAAGTCATTTTAAAACTGTTTTACAGCAGAGCCCAATTAGTCAGAAAAGAGATTTTCAAAAAGAGTTTCATGCTGCTACCGCAACAAAATATTTTAAAGCAGCTCTTAGTTTATGAGAGTTGACAAACTGGCTGGGCCGAATCGTGATTGCAGGCTCTTTGGGGGCTAGAATATGGTCTAAATGTTAATGACTTCAGGCAGGTCACAGCTCTACAATTCACCTGGTCCCCACACCTTCCTTTCGTCTTATACCAGCCCACTTCACTCAACCAAGTTACCTGCCAAGCTCCAAAACTGTCCCCAGCTCCCTGCCATCTCTCATATTTAGGGGAAACCTTTGCTCAGATTCTTATTTCCATGCTTAGGATGCCAGTGTGGCTGCTATGAAATACAACAGCAGCTTAATCAAGAGAGTTCACTTCTCTCTCACACAGCAGTGTAAGCAGTCCAGGGCCATACGGCAGCTCCGTGGTGTCTGCGTACAGTATCCCTCCTGGCTTATCCTGCCCACCTCAACCTGCCATTAGGCATCCACGAGCCCAGATAAAGCTCAGGACTCCTAAACAAGGAATGAAAGAATGGTGACTGGGAGACAGTTGTTGGTTTATGCCACATCTTCCCTATTAAAGTTTAAACTCTGAGGGCAGAGACTATGAGATAAGCATCTTCACACCCTACATGATGGCCAGTTATATGCAAAATCTGTGCAAGTAGCAGCAGAACAGTCATTCATTATAGGAAGGTCTAAGCCAACAGCTAAGGCATAAGGGCAGTAGCACAGTGATGGCAGCAGCAGTCCCTGGGGGAGGAAAGTAGACCCAGTGGCACAGCGATGCCTTGGAACAGTGGAACTGCAATAGAGTCAATAATATGCCTGTTGGGGGAGGAGACCAGCATGTTAGAACCTCAAGACGCAAACTCCTGAGCAAATACAGAAAAAACTAGATGCCCTTCAAGGAGAATTAACTTTCAGCAGGGAAGCAATAGGGGACCGTATCACGTAAGAGCTCTTAACTTTCTCGGTAGCTCTAGGGTCAGCAGGTTAAAAGACTAGCTTTGGCCAGGTTTTAGTGTTTATGTTTCTTACAAATTGTCTTTTCATTAGGCTTTTAGAGCCTTTACTTTGAAGTCAGAAAATGATGCAAGAAAGCCGAGTCATTGATTTATTACAAAAACGTCTCCCCTTGCTGCAGAGCTACTCGTAACTTGCCCTGTAGGATACTTCCCTTTAATGCCTTGGCTTTAGCCTTCCTCCATTGGTTTTGCTGAAGACAGGATCCGTTTAGCCCTGATGGTAACACACAGCCTTGTGTGTAATGGTAACTTTATTGGCTCCAGCTTTGAAATTGGTTATAGCAGCCCTTATCAGCAAATTAGGACTTATACAGCAGACAAGCAAAGTGACAGAGAAACCCATAAAAAGCCAAAGAAAGAAAGCTGGATGAAGTTAAAACAAATTTCATCTCTAAGTCTCCATTGATCTCCACAGTAAATACTAAAAACTAACATGTTTATTGGCCTTCATTTGATTGTAAGTCATTATTACTGCACTGTTCTCACATCTACTAGTACTTTCTTAGTTGGGATCTTCTAGTAAAACACTCAAAATGGGCATTTTTAAAGATAAAGAGGTACATCCATTCAGATTCCAAACTCATAAAGTTGTGGGTTTTCCAGGGCTCACTTGGAATTATACCATACACATAAACAATGAGAGTCCTAAAAACCAGACTTTGGTTTTATAAAATATGCATTTAAATTTTGTTCAATAACGAAAATAGGCATCTCTAAACTAAGACAGACAGGTTATATAGAATGCTCTTCCAGGAGAAACCAGTCTAAGTACAACTAGTGAGATAAGCACAAAGGCTCACTCCTATAACATGCTCATGTATTAAACTGCGTTTCTATACCTAGCAGCAACAAGAAGGTTGAAGTAATTATAATCACCTATTCTGAAAAAAGAGAACCCTTGTGATCATGATTTTTAATCATCAAACACTGTAAAATTCATTTGCTGGAAAACAGTTTTCACCAACTGTATGTAACCCTAAAGGTCTGAATTTAGGAACTATCAGAAAAAGCTACAGGGAGAAATAAGAACAAATGAGAACATTATTACTAAAAAAAAGTAACCAATTTTGGAATTGATATTCACTGGAGGTATTCAAACATAAGACACCGAGATACTTCAGTGGTTCCTCAAACATGAGCTGCTAAAATAGATAAGTAATTTCAAGCTTATTTTGTATGTTTTAGCAGTAAAAGTCTTCATTGAAAATAAAATATTAATTTCTGGGTTTCCTAAAGAAATTGTGACAACTACAGAAATCAGAATCTTTCCACCCATCTTCTGAAAACCATTCCAACAAACAGAACACAAATGAAAATCCATGGTTTTTTTACTAGGAAACAGATAATGCTTTCAACTACAAGTTATGTGTATCTAGAGAAATAAACATTTTGAAGTCATGAGTGCCAAGTTGGAGCCCATGTCAGAGCAGAGTCACACACAGACCATGGGGAAAAGAAGAGTGCACAGTGGGATACTAACACTGGGGGAACACAGACAAAACTGCTTCTGTAGAAAGAGAACCCCACCCTGAGTGGCCACATTCTTAAAACGAACTGAGACCTGTTGTATTAGAGCACTGGCTACCGGGAAATAAAAAGGAAGAGGCCTGAAGTTGCTCAAGAACACAGATGGCAGATCTCGAAGCCAATGCTTGTGTGTGTGTGTGTATGGAGAGTGGGGGAGGAGATGACTTGGTAGGCAAGGAAAAATGAAATAGGGTAAAATGAATTAGAGAGAAAGTGTTAGGCACAGAAGAGAACTAAAGACCAAAAAAAAACCATATTACTGGAGTCTTTGAAGACAAAAAACAATTTTCAATGTGAAATAGAACTAATCACCATCCAAACAAAAAAATGAGGAAGCTTTAGCAAAGGACTAATGGTCTTTTAATTTACATATGAAAAATATATTTAATTATAGACCTGAGACCAAAACAAAGCAGATAATTGTAGAAGGAAAGTATGTAAATGTTAAATGCTCTGCCAATGTAGAAGTATTACAATTTTAAAAATGGGAGAAGGAAGAGAGAGAGGAAAAGTAAAACGATGATTGCCTCAGAGGAAACAGGTGGGTGCTGAAAGGCATTACTATCAAGATAGCCACTAGCACAAAATGTATACCTTCAAAAACAAAAATAATAAATTTGAAAGAAAAGACCACATAGAAAAATAAACACAGTAAATGAAACATAAAATATGACCTATTTGAGGACAAACATAACAGTCATATCAGTAAATGTAAAAAGACTTGATTCATCTATTAGAAAAAAAATGTTTTCATGTTGACTCACAAAGAAAAACTCATCAGAATAGAGAGCCCAGAAATAAATCCACACACATGAGGTCAAATAATTTATAACAAAGGAGCCAAGGATATACAGCCCTCCCTTGGTATCTATGGAGGACTGGTTCCAGGACCTGCCACGGATATCAAAAATCCACAGACGATCAGGTCCCATAGTTGGCAGTCCATATCAACGAATTCCACATCCTTGGATTCAACCAACCACAGAACATGTGTTAAGTTTGCTGGTTGGTTGAATCCATGGATGCAGAACCTGTGGATACAGAGAGCCAACTGCATATTTATTGAAAAAAATCCACATATACATGGACGCACGCAGTTCAAAAACCCTTGTTGTTCAACGGCCAACTGTACAATGGGAAAAGGACAGTCTCTTCAATAAATGGTGATGGGAAAAACTGGATAGCCACGCGCAAAAGAATCAAACTGAACCACTATCATATCTCATACACAAACATTAACTCAAAATGGATTAAAGGATTGAATTTAAAATCTGAAACCATAAAACTCCTACAAGAAAACATAGGTGTTAAGCTCCTTGTCATTAGTCTAGATGAAGAATTTTTTGGATCCTACACCAAAAGCAAAGGCAACAACAACAACAAATAAAGTGGGATTACATCAGACTAAAAAGCTTCTGTGCAACAAAGGAAACTATCGACAAAATGAAAAGGCAACCTACTGAATGAGAGAAAATATTTGCAAATCATCTATCTGGCTAAGGGGTTAATATCCAAAATATATGAACAACTCATACAGCTCAACAGCAAAAAACAAACAAAAAAATCCAATTTAAAAATAGCCAACTTATATTTATTGAAAAAGATCTACATATACGTGGACCCACGCAGTTGAAAAGCCCTTGTTGTTCAAGGGCCAACTGTACAATGGGAAAAGGACAGTCTCTTCAATAAATGGTGTTGGAGAAAACTGGACAGCCACAGGCAAAAGAATCATGCAGATGACAGTTTTCCACCTTATTTTTATAAATGCAAATATAGTCCTAAACTTAAAACCAACAAGTTTGTTTCTGGAACCACACAGTTGATTTTGGTTTTAAAATTCATATGGAAAAAATCATGCAAAATTAGTCTTTTTAAAACTTGGGGGGAAAAGGAGAAGTGGGGACTAGCCCTCCCAGACATGACTAGAGCCTCACTTAATAACCTTGATTGTGGCCTGAAACAGACCCTGAAGCAGAAGATTCAGTTAAGTCTTGCCCAGATTTCCTGACCCACAGGAACTGTGAGATAATAAAATTTGGTCTAAGCCACTAAGTTTTAGGGCAATGTGTTAAAGAGCAATAGATAATGAATAAATAAAGATAATTCTCATTCTTATTTGGATCTAGGAAAAAAAACACAGGTACAGGGCTTCCCTGGTGGCACAGTGGTTAAGAATCCGCCTGCTGGGGCTTCCCTGGTGGTGCAGTGGTTGAGAATCTGCCTGACAATTCAGGGGACACGGGTTCGAGCCCTGGTCTGGGATGATCCCACATGCCGCGGATCAACTGGGCCCGTAAGCCACAACTACTGAGCCTGCGCGTCTGGAGCCTGTGCTCCGCAACAAGAGAGGCCACGATAGTGAGAGGTCCACACACCACGATGAAGAGTGGCCCCCGCTTGCCGCAACTAGAGAAAGCCCTCACACAGAAACGAAGACCCAACACAGCCATAAATAAACAAATAAATAAATACATACATAAAAAAGATGTGTCTTTAAAAAAAAAAAAAGAATCCGCCTGCCAATGCAGGGGACACGGGTTCAAGTCCTGGTCCGGGAAGATCCCACATGCCGCGGAACAACTAAGCCCGTGTGCCACAACTACTGAGCCTGTGCTCTAGAGCCCACAAGCCACAACTACTGAGCCCTCGTGCCACAACTACTGAAGCCCACATGCCTAGAGCCCATGCTCCGCAATAAGAGAATCCACCACAATGAGAAACCCACGCACTGCAATGAAGAGTAGCCCCCGCTCGCTGCAACTAAAGAAAGCCCATGCAGCAAAAGACCCAACTCAGCCATATGTAAATTAATTAATTAATTAATTAATTAAAAAAAATAAAGTTCCCTTTAAAAACAACACGCAGGTACAAAAGATATTACTGGGACACTGAGATAAATTTGAATTTGAATATGTAATACTGATGTGAAATTTCTTTGACGTAGTAGTAATATCATGGGACTCTACAAAAATGAGAGTTCTTAGGAGATGTGTTAAAGTATTTAGGGATAAAATGGCATGTTATCTGCCATTCACTTTCAAGTAGTTCAACAAAAACACAGTAAAATATACCCATAAACAAGTGTATGTCTGAGCGTGTGTGTATGGCAAGTAAGAAAGAGAGTATTATGTACATTTTGTCAATGCACATGAAAGGTATGTGATGGTCTTTGTATTAATTGACATAAATTACACTATTATATAACTCTTAGATTCCACTGTATAAATTAAAATTGTCATCTCTTCTGTAGGTTTTTAATTCTTCAAACTAAAAGTTTACATATCTAAGATGATATTTGCTGGAATTCCCAGTATATAAGTAGAATTGTTAAAAATGACTCCATGGTGAGGGAGGGAGGTACAGTGACTAATTCCAGAGCCCTGTCAACTCAGCCCTCAGCCTTCAGAGTGGCCAGAAGACACTCTGGGAAAAAGGCCTCATGAGGAACACGGTTAGAAGGCCACTAAGATAAATCAACTTGGAGGTCTTATCCTATCCTGAGAACTTACAGCTTTATGCTTCTTGATTCATCGTAAAATTTGATCATGAGTCAATTGTTTTGCTTTCAACCATTTGAAATCCCACACCTTCCAGGAGAAGTTACTACAGAGCTAATTATTTTGAACTAAAATAAAGCTCCCCTACTGCTAATTTTATTTCATTTAGAGAGTGCATAGGAAATCACCTGAGAATCTGGTTAAAATGCAGATTCTGATTCATCAGGTCTGAAGTGGGGCTTAAGAGTTTGCATTTCTAAGAGGCTCACAGGGGATACTGCTACCGCTGATGCAAGCAGCGCATTTCGCAGTTCGAGTTGCCAGGCCTTAGAGCAACTTCCCAGCAGGCTGTAATTTAACGTGAACTTCAACGCTAAGTCATTCCAGCACTAGTAAAACTTACCTGTGGATTCACTTTCTCAAGAAAGCAAAAATATATATAGATAGAGGTTTTCTATAACAAACTTACTATTGCAAAAGAAAAAAATGGTAACACTCCTAATGTCCTTCAACAGGAGAATGGCTAAATTATGGTTTATCTATATAAGGCAATGCCTATAATCTTTTTAAAAACTATCTACCCTGTGACCCAGAAATTCCATTCTAGGTATTTTCACAACAGAAATGAAATAGGTCCACAAAAGATCTATACAAGTATGTTCATAGAAGTTTCACTCGTAAGTGCCAAAAACTATTAATAGCCCAGGAGCCTACGAAAGGGAAAATGGAAGAACAAACTGTGGTATATTCATACAATGTACTACTACTCAGCAATTTAAAAAACAAAACAAAATATACTACTGCTTTTTTCAACAACATGGACGAATCTCAAAAACATCATACTGAGTTGAAAGAAGCCTTACACCAAAGAGTACATACTTCCTGGGGTTGTGATAATTTTCTATTTCTTAATAGGGATTTGAGTTACAAAAGTGAACACATGTATCAAAAACTCATCATAGATTACACTTAGGATTTTTGAATTTCATTATGTAAAACTTACCTCCGAACAGGAAAAATGTAAGCAAATACTGAACTCTAGTTAATGATATGCATAGGAAGTATTTAGGGGAAAGTGGATCAGTGTCTACCACTTACTTTAAATGCATCAAAAAAATAAAATGAATTGAGAGACAGAGGGATGGATATGTGACAATGCAAATATAGTAAAATGTTCACAGTGGAACCTATGTAATAGGTAAAATTTCTTTAACCTTTCTGCACGTTTAAATTTTTTTCATATTGAACGGTTGGGAAAAGTGAGGTAGATGTGTGTGTTGACATGGAAAGGTCAGCAAGCAATATAACGATATTGCTAAAAACGAGATAATGATGTGCAGAAAAATAAGTTACAGATAGACCCACATGGACGTGAGATTTCTGGCCAGATAGACAGGAAACTAACACGCTGTTACGTCTGAAGAGTAGGAAAAGGTGTTGGTAGTAGAGATAGGGAGACTTTCACTTTCTGAAAGGGAGAAAAGTGAAAGTTAAGAAATGTAATGCTGTCAAAAATAAAATTACAGAAGCAGAGGAAGTAATGACCCAAAGCAGCCAAAAGCGAGCCCAGTGTTGTATGTAATGGTATGTGTGCTGGAACACACAACTAGTGTGCATGTCTGCTCTGGCCTTTATACCTCGAACAGAAACATGAAACACTTCCCTTGATCCTGCCACTCTGTGCAGTCAACTTCTAGGATACTGAGAAGAATCTGCCTAATATTTTAAATTAAAATCAATATTCTACTAGTTGCTGGGACGTAATAATGAAATCAATCGAGTCTCTTTTCTCATTATACTTCTGAATAGTGAATATTCAGATACCTAAATATGTTGGGATGTGATTTACAGTGTTGGTGACAGCTTTGGGATGTCTGTCCAGTCAGTGCCTCCCTCTGAAGGCTTCTCACAGGGGTGTAATTCTAGGTGCATACTTCTTCCACTTGACCTCAAACCTCTAGCCATGGCTAACTGGACTTCGGATGAACACCTGGACCCAAGTTGGTCTAATCAGATCTCTCTCTCTCTCCTGAGTTCAGAATTGGATTAAAATCTATTCATTAATTTTTTCTAGTGCTACGCATGTAAGCTCAGGAACTACGGAGACGCTATTTTCCACCAAGCACAATTGAGAAGCATAGAAAGCTGGTTGGCCAAGAGAGAGAGCATGGGGGTTGTGCAGAGAGAAGTGAGGGCAAAAGTCAATGAAGCCCCCAGACAGCTAGAAAGAACAGCTACCCGATTTCTATTCACACCCCTGCACTTCTGTTCCTGGTACCTTGTAGAGCACCCTTGCGGGTCACTGTCCCTAGGTTCCATGAGAACTCTGAAGCTGTCCAAAACGCTTCTTATTTTCTTAAACCAAGGTGAAGAATTTCTCTTGCAGCTTGAAAAGCCATAACTAAGGCAATTATCACAGAAGAAGGTGCCAAGGGCATTTCAAGAAGCCAGAGGAGATCCCATCTGAGGCTCTGAGAGTTCAGGGAACTTCATACTACATAGGAAGTCATCTGGGACCAGGCTGCATGGGCCTCGAGGCGCTAAACCTTGAGACCGCCTGTTCTGTGACTGCCCTTGTCCACCTCATCCAGATGGAGGTCCAGAGGCAGAATGTGGCCTGGACATGCTGAAATCTTTATCAATCATCACTCCTAAATTAATTTTCAACCTTGTTTTGCAAACACAGCCTTAAGATACTCTCTTAACCACCAGTTACAAGTAAATTTTCGCCCCAAATCCTTCCTATGTAGAAGTTCCCATGAAAGTAGAGATTCTGGGTCATTAAAAAGCAATCTCAAAGTATTATTCATGAAACTTGCTCTTTCTTTCTCATCTTCCTATACTGTACCAATGGAAAAATAATGACTTGCTATAGGTTCAGACAAGTAGAGACGTAGGGTTTTGTGACGTGAGGTTTCCATGCATTATAAAAAACATGCCAGGGACTTCCCCGGTGGTGCAGTGGATAGGACTCTGCGCTCCCAATGCAGGGGGCCCGGGTTTGATCCCTGGCCAGGGAGTTAGATCCCACATGCGTGCCGCAACTAGGAGTTCCCATGCCACAACTAAGGAGCTGGTGAGCCAGAACTAAGGAGCCCTGGAACTGCAACTAAGGAGCCCATCTGCTGCAACTGAGACCCGGTGCAACCAAATAATAAATAAAAATAGATAAAAAAAAGAAAGAAAGAAAGAGAAACATGCCAGTTTCCTCATGTGTTGTTTTGGACATGGGTGTAGGAAAACTGAGAGCTGGCTACCACTTGCTGGCTTTTCAGCTCCTGGTAGGGTCATGGCTCTCTGTGCTGTCTAGTCCAGCAGTCCTTCTTATTTGGAAATAACAACATCTCTTTGACAGATACAAACACCCATCAGAGCAGAGTTCACCTTCTTGGGAGTCAATGTATTGGTCACACTTTCCTAAAACAGAGGAAAGCAAAAAAAGGAAATCCAGTATTTTGGTTTAAAATGAAGGAAATTCTAACCTCCTTCCATTTCAGTAACTTCTTAGTTGCACACTAGCAATAAGCTGTCAAGATAAGGTGATGGCAATGTATATTTGTTCATTCCACAAATATTTAAGTGCATCTATGCCAGGCTATCTATGTGCCAAGCTCATGGGGGCTCACAGGGAGGGCAGAATGGTATATGTAAGGAAGTACTGTGTTCTTTAAAGAAAAAGAACACAAGGTAAGAGTACATTTTAGGTAGGCTGGTCAGGAAAGACCTCTGTGACATGGGGCTATTTGGGCAGAAGCCAGAACACGAGAGTGCAGCTATCTGGGAAAAGAGCATTAGAGGCAGAGGTAAACCATACGTGCAAAGGCCCTGAGGAATGACAATGCCAACAAAGTATTCTCTAAGAAGAGAAGGTAATGTCACAGAGTGAAAACAGGCCTTGATCTGTGTAAGCAAAGCACATCGTGAATGATGAACAACTGTCCTGAGTCCTTAACACTCACCAGTATTCATAAATCCCTTTGCTGTCTATGTGCCCTATCATTTTTCAAAGCTCCAGGGTAATTCATTATTAGAAAATAATTAATGGCTCTTTGGAAGTAAAATGTTCTTTTTTTCCCATTTTACCCGACTCTATTTCATCTGCCAAGTCAAACACTGAATCTGTCACATAAACATATTGCTTACAGATTTGATATGTAATGACCAGAGGCTCACAAAAAATAATAAAATAAAGAAGCCTTAATGTCTTTTATTAAACTTAGACTGTCAATAAAATTTTAAATATAAACTTGGGATCAAGATTAGCCAGTACGGTAACTTTCAAACTATGCTGTTTTGCAGGAAAAGACAGACAGATCAATGGAACAGAACTGAAAGTCCAAGGTAGCCCCACCATCCTAAACACACACACACACACACACACACACACACACACAGAATGTCTTACACGTAAATAGCTTTTAAGAGCAGTGAGAAAATGTGGATTGTTCAATAAATGGTGGTGGGACAACTGGCAGGACACTGGAGGAAAAATATAAATGTATCATCACTATTTACACCAAAATGGATTCCAGTGGGTCAAAAGGTAAAAAAAGTAAAATTGTGAAAGTCATCAAAGAAGACATTGCAATTTTTAAAAATAATATTGGAGTGGGGAAACCTAAGCAAGATATATAACCCAAAAGCCTCAAAGATTAAGAGCTATGACTACATTAAAATTTCAAAACCATAAACAGTAAAAAGACAAATGTGTTAGGAAAATGCAACATGACAGAAAAGGTAAAAACCTCCATTCACAAAAAATTCTGACAAATCAATGTCAGAAGAATAAACTCTCTCTCACTCCCCCCCCAAAGTGAAAATAATATGGATAGACACGTAGCAGGAAAAAAAAAATGCAAATGGCTTTTAAACATATCTGCAAATGCACATTCAAAATCAAAGAAATTTTATTTAAAACTATGAAATATCATTTTATCATATTAACAAATACTAACAAGTTTGAAAACGTAGTGTTGGTAAGGGTGTAAGAAACAGGCTTTCCTAGGCAATTGTTGGTGCAAGTGTAAACTGGTACAGTCTTCTTGGAGGACAATTTGCCTGCATTCATAACAATCTAAAATTCACATGCCCTTTAACTTAGCAATTATACTTCAAGCAATTTATCCCCATAGATATGTTCTCATACATGTGTTAAGAGAAATATCTAAGGCTGCAGTACGATTTGTAACAGTAAGAATTTGGAAACAAACATTCACCGTTGAGGAATGAGTTAAATAAAGGACAGCACCATCGTATATTGTGATACGGTGCAGCAATTAAAAAGATGAAGTCGACTTATACAGGCAGATAAGAGAGGACATCCAAGACATAATGGTAAGTAATGAAAGCGGGACGAAGGCATTAGATATTATATGCACATACCCGCACACACGAGAAAAATGTACTAGCAAGGACTAACCCTGCAAAGTATCTATCATACCCAGTGTGGCCAAAGTTCATTGGCTTTATTAGCCCATGATCATGCTGCCAATGAGTAAACAGGTGAGGACTCAAACCCAGATCTGTCAGACTCCAAAGCTCCTGCTGTTTATCATGATGCTAGATGCCATTTGATGAAGCTAAAAGGACCAAAGTAGCAAGAAAACAAATGGCAAGACCTTTCCTACCTTCTACTTCCCAAACCACCAGGTATAAAACTGAACAGACTCATAATAAAGGAAATAATAGAATTTTTACAAAAGAAAGCCATTTTCATTTTTAAGTCCTTGAAGGGAAAAAGCTGATACGGTAGAATGTTTACCCCTGTCTCCCCTTCCCAGGGATAATCTGAAAAGACAACCAGAGTTTGTCAACAAAAGAACCTTTCGTCACTAACATGAGTTTCAGGTACAGAGTCCGTCAGGATGAAATTCTTACCTTCTGGCCATCCACAAGACCTGGTGTTCTCCTTACTAGCTTCAACTAAATTCTACCCAGTTTAAAAATTAAATAAATCCCCAGCTTGTTTGACAGTTCTGTGTGTCAAATAAACCTACTTATCTATCACCAGATACATAAACATCATTCCAACAGACTGCCAACTCATTGGGAAGGAGTGAAAATTCCTAAGACGAATTCTGAAATTTTCAGCCCTAGAACCTGGCAAAACTGCATTCTAGCCCTTGAGTTAAGTTTTTCTATGCCGAACCAATCATAGTAGCTACCCAGCCCTCAAGAATTCACTTTTCTTTGGGAGTAAATTCTCACACACAGGAGTAGGCAGAGCCCAAAGGCCATCTCTATGCCCCATGATCCTGTCACCCAGAGGAAGCAAAGTGAACAAGGGAAACTAGGGGCTTTGGTTGAGCCCATCAAATTCTCTATCTAGGAATCTGAAGTTTCGAACAAAGTGGCTGGAAGCCTGGTTTATTACTGTCAGCTAAATGGTAGTACCCTAGAGAGAAAGTCCACACATTCTTGCTGCTGGAGTTCCCAGAGCTACCCTGGTACCTACCCTCCTCCGGCTTTGACAACACTTCTTCCATTCTGCGAGCTGCTCAGTGTCCTTTCTCCTCAGGCTGTCCAGGGACAGCTTCTATTGTTTTCACCAACAATAAAACAATATGAACAATATGCCTCTGCTTGTTGCCTGGCCAATACTCACTTCCCATTTCCCTTGTTACCAGAACCCTGATGTTGTTTGCTTAAAATAATACCCAGTTAAATACTCAATCTCCTGTCCTCGATTGCAGCTAAAGGCAGTCGCATGACACAGCCCCCGCCAACGAAACAAGCATAAGTCACCGGTGGAGCTGCCTGAGGACCTCCTTCAGAGTGACTGGATGCTGGGTCATCTTTTGTCCTTCGCTTTCACTCTTTCTTGGCTGGGATGCATATACGATGTCCAGAGATGGATCTGCCATTTTGTAACTGTGAGGTTGATAGCCACACACTAAGTATAGTAGGCCAGGAATAAAGAAGGAGCCTGTGTTCTTGAAGACATCCTTGAACAGCTGCACTAGCCCCACCTCATGACTTTCAACGTGAGAAAAATAAACCCCAGTTTGGTTAAGCAGTTAGGACAGGTTTCTTCAAACAGCTGAACGCAATCCCAAGGGACACACCACCTGTCCTTTTGTGAAGTCTCTTGTATGAATTCAATTCAATGCAAGTATTAGGAGAGAAACTACTTGTACAAGTTGAGGCAGGAAGGGAAATAATGGCATAAGGACAGGTCTGCCCTCTTGTGGGTAAAACATGCAGATACATAACCCACCGTAATAAAAAATAGAGTTAAATAAGGGATGAACAGAAGTGCAAACAACTGCTGTGGAAACAGAAGACAAAATGAAATCTGACTGACGGGTGAGGGAAAAGATTAATAGTAGCAAAGGTGGTAACTCATCTGAGCCTTGAAAAATAATTTTTTTTTTTGGCTGCCTTTTTTTTTGGCTTCATTGCGTGCAGACTTTCTCTAGCTGCGATGAGTGGGGGGTACTCTTCCTTGCGGTGCACAGGCTTCTCACTGCGGTGGCTTCTCTTGTTGCAGAGCATGGGCTCTAGGCATGTGGGCTTCGGTAGTTGTGGCCCACAGGCTCAGTAGTTGTGGCTCGTGGGCTCTAGAGCACAGGCTCAGTAGTTGTGGTGCACGGGCTTAGTTACTCTGCGGCATGTGAGATCTTCCCGGACCAGAGCTCAAACCTGTGTCCCCTGCATTGGCAGGCGGATTCTTAACCACTGTGCCACCAGGGAAGCCAATAAACAGAATTTTGATAGGCAAAGAGCCTACAGACCAGGCATAGAGCATGAACAAAGGCTTGCAGCTGTGTTAGAAAATGGAAATTAAAGAACTCCTCATCTGCTGTGATCATATAAATATTAACGATGACAGCTGTCATTTACTCAGTACTTACCCTGCGCCAGCTCTTTTGTATGCATTTTCTCAGTAAATCCTTACAACAGGCCACAAAAAAATAAGGTATTATTATTATTATTACTCCCATCTTACAGACAAAGAAATTGAAATATCAAGAAGTTAAGTTATTTGTCCAGGATAGCAGAGATCATGAATAGCAGAGATGGGATCCTGGCAGGAATCACTCTGGCTCCAGAGCCCAGCCTCTTAAGTCTCTCTGTCCAAATGCTTGATCATGTCCTTATGAAGGACATTATTAAAAGATAAGAGTGGCTACTGGCACGTGGATCAAGTGGAATCCAATGGCTAACATGACTACTAAATTTTTAAAAGCATTGTATTGTCAAGAGCCTGGTCTAAAAGTAACTGACTATTTAAGACTAGAAATCACACTAGGACCTCCAAACATCATTTGTCAAGAAAGGAGCTGAGCCAGCTCCCAAGAAAAGTATAAAATCCCTATACCCACAACACTTGTTACCAAGAAGAATACTGCAAACAGAAGAATCTCCCAAAAGGCAGAGACATGATCTGGGAAGAACAATTTACAATGGAAATATTCCCAAGGAGCAGAATGGAAACCAATAAAGGAACATCCTCCAATAACAAGCCAGAAAGTTCCAAAAATGTGAGCCCCAGGGCTTCTGAAATTGCTCCATACCAGTGACTACTGTATATCTCTAATTCTTCTCCATTTCAAATGGAAATGATAATTAAAACTATTCTGGTCCTGCCTCTTTCATCACTGTATATTGTAGACTTAGATGAAAAAGAATTTTGTTTTTTAAAAAAAGTCACCAAAACATAATCAAGAAGAATTATAGTCTGATTTCAGCAGTATTATGGATAGATTCTTGAATGCCCACCCCTTCAAAACAGCTAGATCCCACACACAGCACACTTTTAATTTCACTGTTAGACTCACAGGAAGCAAAAGTAATTCACAAAGAGGAAGTAACACATATGTGTTCCCACCCCACCCCACCCCCCCAAAAATGAACTTAATTAGAACCATGAGCAGCAAGCACATAGGAATGGTATGGTTACACAGAGAGTGACGTGTTTTACACAGTCAGTGTTTCAATTGCAAGACTAGACCTTAAGTCAATAGCAAGTTGGGAGTGGAGGTTAAATCTAAATTTCATAAAATAAGCCAATGACTCTGGAATGAACTAAGGTGGTCCCAATGTTGGTAGCACTCCCAGTTTCCCATCACAAGCAAAACAATTACAAGTTCTCTCTGGAAGAAACCATCTTCAATTTAAAATCAACCTCATATATTCTCACAACCAAATATTAGCAGACACACGAGGAAAGGAACCACCATGAGGGAGAGTCAGCAGAAAGAAACAATGACAGATTTGGACTCTTCTTTCCCCAAGGACTTTAGATATTAGAATCAGATTGAGAATTTAAAATGACAGTTTATGATTTTAAAAATAAGAGATGGAATCAGAAGACTATCAAAAATGAACTAGTAGTTTTAAAGATGAACCAAATAACTCTTAGAAATAAAAATATTTTATTATTATATATAAAATTTATTATATAAATAATAGTACATATTTACTATGCAGTATTTTCAATGGGTGGGACAAATAGAGACTAAACATCCCTAATGAGAAAACTTGTGGGTTGGAAGATAGATCTGAAGAAATTACTCAGAATGCAGGACAGAAAGCCAGGAATGAAAACTGCTAAAATGGGGATTCAGGATAAAATGAAA
This sequence comes from Balaenoptera musculus, assembly GCF_009873245.2. NCBI lineage: Eukaryota > Metazoa > Chordata > Mammalia > Artiodactyla > Balaenopteridae > Balaenoptera > Balaenoptera musculus. The sequence continues at coordinate 131,736,809 of NC_045787.1, forward strand.
AAAAGATTCAAAAATCCTAAGTAAAATATTAGCAAGGCAATTTTATCAACTAATTAACTATATGAATGCAAGAACTGTTTAACAGATCAAAAAGATGATCTTACTATATACGTTAAAAATTCTGATAAAAATGAACAATTATGATAAGACCAATCAGCAAAATAGGAATAGAAATTCCTTAATTGGATAAAGGAAATAACATCCAAAATGTCTAACAAATATTACACTTAGCACTGAAAGGATAGAGACATTTGCTTTAAAAGTCAGGAGTAAATTTCATCACTGCTTCTATTCTATACTAAACTGGAAATTCTAGTTGGAAGAGCAAGACAAAAAACATCTGCCCACTGAAAGAAGCAAAGACTTCCCACTAGTAATGGGTATACCTAACACTGAGATATTGGTCTCTAACACAATTCTCCACTGAAAGAAACCATGGTTGATTCTGATTCCAAGGTTTGTGCCAGTTTGGGACAAGATGAGCCTGGAATATACTGGAATATGCCAGAAAGTAAGGAGGTATTCAAAAAGTGATGAGAGCATGTCACAAGGACACAGGAGCCAGCTTTGGGCACCAAAATAGTTAAGGACAGTAATGAATTATAAACCATTGAGAGAAAATGTAAGGATTCATGAGTTCATTCCTATAAAATGTAGTTAGGGAAATAAGGTAGAATAATTATAGTAAAAAAGTAAGGGCTGACCAGTGAACATAGAAGGCCTGCTGCAGGTAGAAAATTAACAGTTTGCAACCATCTAAATAAAGATTAGATCTGGGAAGAAGTATCCATGAATGTTAAATCTATAGGAAAATTTTGATGAGGAACAGGATATTTGCATGGGCTTTATTATTAATTATAAGGGGGAAACATATCTAATAGTACAGTGGATAAATCAGATAGCACCTTACTGAGTGATCAACATTAACACCACCAAGGAGGACCAATGAACATCAGGTATAAGCAGATGTGATACCCTCAGAAGGATATATCACTCGTGGGGTGTTCTGGCCAAGAATGTTTAACTCAAATGCAATCACAGGGAACCATTAGGCTAATGCAAACTGAGAAACATTCTCTTAAAAATGTGTAGAGAGGGATACTGCTGGTGGGAATGTAAATTGGTACAGTCACTATGGAGAACAGTATGGAGATTCCGTAAAAAACTAAAACTAGGAGGGACCCTAAAGATGGTGGAGGAGTAAGACATGGAGATCACCTTCCCACAGATACATCATAAATACATCTACATGTGGAACAACTCCTACAGAACACTTACTGAATGCTGGCAGAAGACCTCGGACTTCCCAAAAGGCAAGAAACTCCCCACGTACCTGGGTAGAGCAAAAGAAAAAAGAAAAAACAGAGACAAAAGAATAGGGACAGGACCTGCACCTCTGGGAGGGAGCTGTGAAGGAGGAAAAGTTTCCACACACTAGGAAGATCCTTCACTGGTGTGGATGGGGGGTGGGTGTGGGGGGGGGAAGCTTTGGAGACACAGAGGAGAGCGCAGCAACAGGGGTGCGGAGGGCAAAGCAGAGAGATTCCCGCACAGAGGATCGGTGCTGACCAGCACTCACCAGCCCGAGAGGCTTGTCTGCTCACCCGCCGGGATGGGTGTGGGCTGGGAGCTAAGGCTCGGGCTTCGGAGGTCAGATCCCAGGGAGAGGACTGGGGTTGGCTGTGAGAACACAGCCTGAAGGGGGCTAGTGCGCCACAGCTAGCTGGGAGGGAGTCCGGGAAATTTCTGGACCTGCCTAAGAGGCAAGAGACCATTGTTACGGGGTGCACAAAAAGAAGAGATTCAGAGCACCGCCTAAACGAGCTCCAGACATGGGCGCGAGCCGCGACTATCAGCGCGGACATCAGAGATGGGCATGAAACGCTAAGGCTGCTGCTGCAGCCACCAAGAAGCCTGTGTGCAAGCACAGGTCACTATCCACGCCTCCCCTCCTGGGAGCCTGTGCAGCCCGCCACTGCCAGGGTCCCGTGATCCAGGGACAACTTCCCCGGGAGAACACATGGCACGCCTCAGGCTGGTGCAACATCACGCCAGCCTCTGCCGCCCCAGGCTCGCCCCGCATTCTGTACCCCTCCCCCCCACTCCCTCCCTCCCACCCCAGTCTGAGTGAGCCAGAGCCCCCTAATCAGCTGCTAGTATGATCCCATCCTGTCTGAGCGGGAACAGATGCCCTCAGGCGACCTACACACAGAGCAGAGGTGGGGCCAAATCCAAAGCTGAACCCGAGGAGCTGTGCGAAGAAAGAAGAGAAAGGGAAATTTCTCCCAGCAGCCTCAGGAGCAGCGGATTAAATCTCCACAATCAACTTGATGTACCCTGCATCTGTGGAATACCTGAAGAGACGTTGAATCATCCCAAAATTCAGGCGGTGTACTTTGGGAGCAACTGTAGACTTGGGGTTGGCTTTCTGCCTCTAATTTCTTTCTGGTTTTATGTTTATCTTAGTTTAGTATTTAGAGCTTAATATCATTGGTAGATTTGTTTACTGATTTGGTTACTCTCTTCCTTTTTTTTAATATATATATATCTATTTCCTTTTCTCTTTTGGTGAGTGTGTATGTGTATGCTTCTCTGTGTGATTCTGTCTGTATAGTTTTGCTTTTACCACTTGTCCTAGGGTTCTGTTTTTTGTTTTTCTTTTTTTGTATAGCTTTTAGCACTTGTTATCATTGGTGGATTTGTTTTTAGGTTTGGTTGCTTCCTTCTTCCTTCTTTTTTATTACTTTTTAATATTTTTTATTTTTAATAATTCTTTAAAAATTTTTATTTTAATAACTTTATTTTATTCTTTTTTTCTTTCTGTTTTTTTTTTTTCCCTTCCTTTTCTTCTGAGCCATGTCACTGACAAGGTCTTGGTGCTCCAGCCGGGTGTCAGGCCTCAGCCTCTGAGGTGGGAGAGCCGAGTTCAGGACATTGGTCCACCAGAGACCTCCTGGCTCCACGTAATATCAAACGGCAAAAGCTCACCCAGAGATCTCCATCTCAACGCTCAAACCCAGCTCCACTCAACAACCAGCAAGCTACAGTGTTGGACACCCTATGCCAAACAACTAGCAAGACAGGAACACAAGCCCACCCAGTAATAGAGAGGCTGCCTAAAACTATAATAAGGTCACAGACACCCCAAAACACACCACTGGACGTGGTCCTGCCCACCAGAAAGACAAGATCCAGCCTCATTCACCAGAACACACACACCAGTTCCCTCCACCAGGAAGCCTACACAAGCCACTGAACCAACCTTACCCACTGGGGGCAGAAATACAAAGGATCGTGAGAGATTACCACAAGCAACTATATGCCAATAAAATGGACAACCTGGAAGAAATGGACACATTCTTAGAAAAGCACAACCTTCCAAGACTGAACCAGGAAGAAATAGAAAATATAAACAGACCAATCCCAAGCACTGAAATTGAGACTATGATTAAAAATCTCCCAACAAACAAAAGTCCAGGACCAGATGGATTCACAGGCAAATTCTAACAAACATTTAGAGAAGAGCTAACAACTATCCTCTCAAACTCTTCCAAAATATAGAAGAGGGAGGAACACTCCCAAACTCATTCTGCGAGGCCACCATCACCCTGATACCAAAACCAGACAAAGATGTCAAAAAAAAAAAAAGGAACTACAGGCCAATATCAGTGATGAACATAGATGCAAAAATCCTCAACAGAATACTAGCAAACAGAATCCAACAACACATTAAAAGGATCATACACTATGATCAAGTGGGGTTTATCCCAGGAAAGCAAGGATTCTTCAGTATATGCAAATCAATCAATGTGATACACCATATTAACAAATTCAAGGAGAAAAACCACATGATCATCTCAAGAGATGCAGAAAAAGCTTTTGACAAAATTCAACACCCATTTTTGGTAAAAACCCTCCAGAAAGTAGGCATAGAGGGAACTTACCTCAACATAATAAAGGCTATATATGGCAAACCCACAGCAAACATCATTCTCAATGGTGAAAAACTGAAAGCATTACCACTAAGATCAGGAACAAGACAAGGTTGCCTACTCTCACCACTATTATTCAAAATAGTTTTGGAAGTTTTAGCCACAGCAATCAGAGAAGAAAAAGAAATAAAAGGAATCCAAATTGGAAAAGAAGAAGTAAAACTGTCACTGTTTGCAGATGACATGATACTATACTTAGAGAATCCTAAAGGTGATACCAGAAAACTGCTAGAGCTAATCAATGAATTTGGTAAAGTGCAGGATACAAAATTAATGCACAGAAATTTCTTGCATTCCTATACACTAATGATGAAAACTCTGAAAGAGAAAAAGTAAGGAAACACTCCCATTTACCATTGCAACAAAAAGAATAAAATACTTAGGAATAAACCTACCTAAGGAGACAAAAGACCTCTATGCAGAAAACTATAAGACACTGATGAAAGAAATTAAAGATGATAAAAGAAATGGAGAGATATGCCATGTTCTTGAATTGGAAGAATCAACATTGTGAAAATGACTCTACTACCCAAAGCAATCTACAGATTCAATGCAATCCCTATCAAACTACCAATGGCATTTTTCACAGAACTAGAACAGAAAGTTGCACAATTTTTATAGAAACACAAAAGACCCTGAATAGCCAAACAATCTTGAGAAGGAAAAATGGAGCTGCAGGAATCAGGCTCTCTGACTTCTGACTATACTACAAAGCTACAGTAATCAAGACAGTATGGTACTGGCACAAAAACAGAAATATAGATCAATGGAACAGGATAGAAAGTCCAGAGATAAACCTACGCACATATGGTCTCCATATCTTTGATAAAGGAGGCAAGATTATACAATGGAAAAAAGACAGCCTGTTCAATAAGTGGTGCTGGGAAAACTGGACAGCTACATGTAAAAGACTGAAATTAGAACACTTCCTAACACCATACACAAAAATAAACTCAAAATGGATTAAAGACCTAAATGTAAGGCCAGACACTACAAAACCCTTAGCAGAAAACATAGGCAGAACACTCTATGACATAAATCACTGCAAGATCTTTTTTGACCCACCTCCTAGGGAAATGGAAATAAAAACAAAAATAAACATATGGGACCTAATGAAACTTAAAAGCTTTTGCACAGCCAAGGAAACTATAAACAAGACGGAAAGACAATCCTCAGAATGGGAGAAAATATTTGCAAATGAAGCAACTGACAAAGGATTAATCTCCAAAATTTACAAGTAGCTCATGCAGCTCAATATCAAGAAACAAACAACCCAATCCAAAAATGGGCAGAAGACCTAAACAGACATTTCTCCAAAGAAGATATACAGATTGCCAACAAACACATGAAAGGATGCTCAACATCACTAATCATTAGAGAAGTGCAAATCAAAACTACAATGAGGTATCACCACACACTAGTCAGAATGGCCATCATCAAAAAACTACAAGCAATAGGGCTTCCCTGGTGGCGCAGTGGTTAAGAATCCGCCTGCCAATGCAGGGCACACGGGTTCAAGCCCTGGCCCGGGAAGATCCCACATGCCGTGGAGCAACTAAGCCCATGCGCCACAACTACTGAAGCCCGCATGCCTAGAGCCCGTGCTCCACAACAAGAGAAGCCACCGCAATGAGAAGCCCGTGCACCACAACGAAGAGTAGCCCCTGCTTGCTGCAACTAGAGAAAAGCCCGCGCAGCAACAAAGACCCAACTCAGACAAAAATAAATAAATTAATTAAAAAAAAAAAAAAAACTACAAGCAATAAATGCTGGCGAGGATGTGGAGAAAACGGAACCCTCTTGCACTGTTGGTGGGAATGTAAATTGATACAAGACTATGGAGAACAGTATGTTCCTTAAAAAACTAAAAATAGAACTACCATACAACCCAGCAATCCCACTACCGGGCATATACCCTGAGAAAACCATAATTCAAAGAGAGTCATGTACCACAATGTTCATTGCAGCACTATTTACAATAGCCAGGTCATGGAAGCAACCTAAGTGTCCATAGACAGATAATGGATAAAGAAGATGTGGCACATATATACAATGGAATATTACTCAGCCATAAAAAGAAATGAAATTGAGTTATTTGTAGTGAGGTGGATGGACCTAGAGTCTGTCCTACAGAGTGAAGTAAGTCAGAAAGAGAAAAACAAATACCGTATGCTAACACATATACATGGAATCTAAAAAACAAAAGAAGAAAATGGTTCTGAAGAACCTGGCGGCAGGACAGGAATAAAGACGCAGACGTAGAGAATGGACTTGAGGACACGCAGAGGGGGCAGGGTAAGCTGGGATGAAGTGAGAGAGCGGCATGGACATATATACACTACCAAATATAAAATAGATAGCCAGTGGGAAATAGCTGCATAGCACAAGGAGATCAGCTCGGTGCTTTTTGTCCACCTAGCGGGGTGGGAGAGGGAGGCTGGGAGGGAGACGCAAGAGGGAGGAGATATGGGGATTTATGTATATGTATAGCTGATTCACTTTGTTATAAAGCAGAAACTAACACACCATTGTAAAGCAATTATGCTCCAATAAAGATGTTTAAAAAAAATAAACCTAAAAATAGAGCTACCATATGATCCAGCAATCCCACTCCTGCACATATATCTGGAGAAAACCATAATTCAAAAAGATACATGCACGCCAATGTTCACTGCAGCACTATTTACAACAGCCAGGACATGGAAGCAACCTAAATGTCTATCAACGGAGGATGAAGAATATACCATGGAATATTACTCAGCCAAAAAAAGACTGAAATAATGCCATTTGCAGCAACATGGATGGACCTAGAGATTGTCATACTGAATGAAGTCAGACAGATAAAGACAAATATCATATGATATCTTATATATGTGGAATCTAAAAAAATGGTACAAATGAACCTATTTAGAAAACAAATTGAGTCACAGATGTAGAAAACAAATTTATGGTTACCAAGGGGGAAAGGGGTGGGGGATAAATTGGGAGATTGGGATTGCATATACATACTACTATGTATAAAAGATAATAAGAACCTGCTGTAGAGCACAGGGGACTCTGTAATGACCTATACGGGAATGGAGTCTGGAAGAGAGTGGATGTATGTATTTGTATGGCTGATTCACTTTGCTGTACAGCAGAAACTAACACAACATTGTAAATCAACTCTATTCCAATAAAAGGAAAGTAATTTTAAAAATGTGTAGAGAGGTGAGAGTGGGGAATGGAGAAGGGTCTAAATGCAATGTCGTATTCTGGATTGGATCTGGGAACAGATAAAAAGACATCAGTGGAAAAGTTGGTGAATCTGAATAAAGTCTGCAGTTTAGTTAATAGAAATTCAAAAGAAGGCTTGTTTTCAGGGTTGATTAACTTTGTGGTTTGACAGCAAGATCAAGAAACCAGGTTTATTCTATCATTCTGTTCTGCCATCCAAAGTGTGGTGTCTTTTCCCCTCAGGCTGGCACTCTTCATAGCCACAATATGGCTGCCAGCATTCCAGGCATCACATCAAGAAATAGTAATGACAGAGACAGAATCGGCAAATATCTTATATTTCTTTCTCATAGGTTACAAAACCTTTCTAAAAGTCCCATAACAAATTTTCCCTCATGTCTTCAAGGCCAGTATTACATCACCCACTCAATTCCCAAACCAAATACACTCATTCCTAAATAAATATTGGCAAAGGGATTGAGGTCAGCATGATTGTTTTAGACAAATCACTAGGTAGACTGGATGTTGGGGTGTCAACCATCAAGACAATAATGTTAATTCTGATTGGTGAGAAAAAACTTTGATGTTATTCTTTAAACATTTTTTTCCTTTTTCTATCAAAATTAAAAAATAAAGTAATCCATCACCCAATGAAACTCAGGTGTCCTCCTTAAAAATCATCATATTCGGGCTTCCCTGGTGGCGCAGTGATTGAGAATCTGCCTGCTAATGCAGGGGACACGGGTTCGGGCCCTGGTCTGGGAAGATCCCACATGCCGCGGAGCAGCTAGGCCCGTGAGCCACAACTACTGAGCCTGCGCGTCTGGAGCCTGTGCTCCGCAACAAGAGAGGCCGCGATAGTGAGAGGCCCGTGCACCGCGATGAAGAGTGGCCCCCGCTTGCCGCAGCTAGAGGAAGCCCTCGCACAGAAACGAAGACCCAACACAGCCAAATAAATAAATAAATAATAATTAAAGGTGTTAATAATTTAAAAAAAAATCATCATATTCAATCCTCTCTTTGAATAGATATTGGACCAGTTGAACAACTCATGTTTGTTGAGTTCCTACTAACTGCCAGACATTATGCTAAGTATATCATCACATTCAATCCTCACTAACCATCTTTAAATCTCAGTAACTCTCATTCTATAAATGCTAAAAATAAGCCTAGAGAAGGAAAGTGACTTGTATAAAGTCACCTGTTGAGTATATGGTAGAACTGGGACCATACCCTGATCTTTGAACTAATACCCTATTCTTCAGCCCAGACCTGTATTCTCTACCCTTATTGGTCGGGCGGGGGGAGGGGGAAGAGACAATTATCACTGGAGATATAGATTCATATGCTAAGAATAGCTGGCAAATATTTCCCTAGAATAAGATGTCTTCTTCTCCATAAACTATGTAAGAAAAAGAGATGATAAATTTCAGAATTCTCAGGACCCACTCTCAAAGCATCAGACAATGTGTTGGAGCAGGGTGGTAGCCTACCTCATAGAAAACTCCATCTGTCAAAGAATTTCCCGAGAGACACAGAAGGCCTCTGTGTAAGGAGAACACTCCTGAGTCTCTCCTTTACCCTCACACTACTGCCACACTCACCACAAGTCTGACACCAGATGTGTGGGGTTTCCACACATCAAGCAAATCTCTGTGACACCAGCTGGGTGTCCTACAATTCGATTCAATTCTGACACTAACTGGAGTTAGCACAGACACCACAGACCAAGGGCTCAGTCCCGCACTTTAGACATCAATCTCAAGCAGTAGGTCCCTAGGTTACCAACAACTTCTGTCCAAGTTGGTTACAATTCAGAGGTTCACATGACCCCCTGCCTTGATTTCCAGTATTTGCTAGAACAGCTACAGAACTCATGGAAACACTTAAGTTAGCCAGTTTATGACATAATAAAACACACGGAAAAGATACAGATGAACAGCCAGATGAAGAGATACATTGGGCGAGGTCCAGAAGGTTCCCAGGTACAGGAGCTTCTGTCCCCATGAAGCTGGCGTGCACGACCACCCTCCTGGTATGCAGATGTGTTCACCAACCCAGGAGCTCCCCCAAATCCTATACTACTGGGATTCTTGTGGAGGCTTCCTCACATAAGCATGATCAATTATTAACTCCATTTCTAACCCCTCTTCCCTCTCTGGAGAATCGGGGGTGAGGCTAAAAATTCCACACTTCTAATTATGAGCTTGGTCTTTCTGGTGACCAGCCCCATCCAGGAGCGCACCAAGAGTCACCTCATTAAAACAAAAGCCACCCCCCACTTCACACAGGAAATTCTAAGGAATATAGGTAATCTGTGTCAGGAACCAGGCTCAAAGACCAATATATACGTTTCTTATTATTTCACAATCTGGCATCTCCACTGTGCTCATTTATGCAAATCAACTTTCATAAATATGGGGACACCTTGGCCTCCCTGAATGGTGGGCACATCACAGATGTCAACAACCCAAGGTGACTTGGGGTCAGATGATTAAGAGAGGAGCAGCAGTGTGACGGAAAAACTTTGAGGAGAAAAAGATGAACCTGCTGGTCAGATGGAAACTGAACAGCCCGGTTCTGAGGAGAGTCGCCGGGCCGGTGGTGTGGGCGTGATGGATGGGCCCCTCCAGGGTGGCCTGTGATTGAAGCCAGATTGTCAGAAGCAGTCAGTAAGCCAGGAGAGAGAAGCAAGAAGTTAGATGGTGCTGTCAACTTGCCAGGGGATATGCAGCAAAGAGTATGGGACTTGCATGAAGAGTGAAGAGAAAAAAAAGGTGAGGTGGAGGATGAGTTTTTTAAACAGCTTCCAAGGACAACTATGAGAAAATCTCAGGCATCTGATGTCATAACAGTGATGTGTTTGCAAACAGGTAGACTCATCGCCTTCCAGGAAGTAAGGTTCTCTGCTGGTATGAGGTCTGCAAGTGGAGGGGAGCCAGCCCACCTTCTAGAGAACCTTGAAGACTCAAAGGTGGTGTCCTTTGAAAGACAAGAAGCTTCTGGAGCTTCCATTTTAGGAGCTGAGCAACAGTGGACAAGCCAGAATTGTCGGCTAGTCTGCCCCCATCCCACCCTGGAAGGAAGGGATGCACTCCAGGCTGTTAGGAAGGTTGGGCTCTGTTCTGGAGCCACAACTGATAACTCCTGAGAACGGTGGGGCAGCTGCTTTGTTAATTTCACCTTGAAGTTTACTGCAGAAGGACAAGGCTGTTAGTCCACAGCCAACCAAGGAATCCGAAAACCCCAGGGGAAAACCAGTGGGTCCAGAAACTCCAGTGTGTTCACAAGGTGCTCTACAAAGTCCTAGGCATTCTGTGCAAATGTCCCAGGGACCCAACTAGTGAGCAGCGGAGAGAAACAGCAGGCAAGGTCCCAAACAGAGCAGCTTTCCTTCTGTGGGTGTCAAGTTACAGCTAACATTTCTCAAGGACTTACAATATGCCAGGCATTGTGCTGAGCATTTCATAAGTGTTCTCACAGCAACCCAAATGAGGTGATGCTATTAACATTCCTATTATACAGGTGAGGAAATTGAAGCACAGAGAGGTTAAGTAACTTGCCCAGGGTCACACAGCTAGTACTTTTTGCTGCAGTGGGAGTTAAGCCCACGTCTTCGCCACTGTGTTATACTGGGGCGCTCTGTCAGATTTCCTGTGATGAAAGGGTTTTCTCCCTGCACAGAAGAGAGGGTTTATCTAAGGTGCCTCATGGGCAGCAACCTTCAGACTGACAGGCTGAGGCATATCAAAAACTCTGATGGCAGCTCCTGAGTCATCAGAGTCACAGCTGCTCAGCAGTTCACTCTGCCATCTGTTAAAATGAGGAAAATATTAAATATTGACCTCTTGTGGCTCAGCCAGGCTTTGTGAGTTTTCAGGATTTAATGTCTGAAAATCATCTCCTGCAGTTACCTGGGGCACTTCGCAGTAACCCTCCTGCAGACATCACCTTCTTTCTCCTGCTCACCCCAGGGCTAATAAAGGAGCAGGGGCCAAGCTGAGGGCTTTATCCAGACAAGCACTACGAAGGGCAGCCTCAAAATGGGCGGCGCGGGGAGTGAAATAGGAGAAAGGGGGCTGTCAGTGGAGATGGCGAAAATGCTGAATAAACACGAGAATTGGACAAATGAAGGTTGTCTTTTATGCTAAAGAAGGAAACAGTTTGACTTCTGGAGAATTGCTGTTTCTTTTTATGAGACCATGGAAGACAAGCCCTGGTTTTTTCTCCCTGGCCTGTAAGAAGACTCAGTTAAATTTTATGCTCAATTTCAGTCTGTTTCCTTACCTTAGGTTTTTGGCAACCAGCTTCTCCCTGACAATAAAACTGAAAACTCCTCAACATGAGGTAACTATGCCTTGTTATGACCAGGCTTCATATTCTCGTGGAGAAGCAGGCAGAAGATAGTAAACTATTAGGCTCAGAATGAAGAGAACACGCACTGACCCAAAAATTGCATGCTAAATAAAGACCTGGTCCTTTCTCAACCAGGATTTGCTCAGAAACAATTTCCACTCCAGAACACAAAGTCCAAGAAAAAAAAATTGCTTTTTAAAAAATTTTTATATTTGATTTATAAATGTCTAAGTTTTAAAAATTAACTTAAAATGCTTTTAAGTGAAAAAATCTGCAACAAACATGGAAATATTAGCATCTGGGTGGTAGGCACACAGCTCTTTTTCTTTGCATTTGAAATATGTCATAATTTTGAAAATAAACCCAAATTGCTGAGAGAGAAGCCCAGCTGGCATGAGGACTAGGAGCTCTGGGCAGCCTGATTTTTTTGCTCATATTTTTAATCTGAAGTTGGGTGAGATTGAGATAAGGAACACAACTCTTAATCTCCAGTCTTCTGATCGATCAATCAATCATTCAAAGACATTTAGAGAGTTCTACCATATACCTAATACTTTTCTAGGCCTTAAGGACATAAGGGTGAACAGAAAAGATATAGTCACCACCTTCCTTGAGCTCCCAATCTAATGGAAGGAATGGACAAGAGGTAAACAAACTAAGGATTGAGTAATTACACATGTGATAAGTGCTCTGAAAAAAAGCCAGTAGTGTTCAGATAGAAAACAATGGCAAGGGGGCTTTGCCCAGTTTATACAGAGTGATCACAGATGGCTTCTATGAGGAAGTTCTATTTAGCTGAACTAAAGCAAAAGGAAGAAAGTAAGAACAATCCATGGTGAGATCACTTGGTACATACACGCCCTGAAGCAGGACAGAGCTGTGTGAGTCCTAAGGGCAGAGCATGGACAGATTGGCTGGTACACATCACTGAGGAGGGAAAGGACCCGAGATAAGGCTCAACAAACAATCAGGCACCATACCAGGCATGGCTTCGATCACAGAGGAAGGAGTTGGCCTTTTGTCCAAAACAAATATGGCAGCCACTACACATCTTAGTTGCAAAGGAGTAACATGTTCTCAACATACCTTGTAAAAGAGCTCTCTGGCTGCTGTGTGGCTTGGAGTTGGTAAGGGTGGAAGCAGAGAGATGAGTCAGAACTGGAATCAGCTAACGGCAAGCCAAATCCAGTTTACCACCTGATTTGGTAAATGAAGCTTTATTGCAACACTGCATGATTATTTGTTTACTATTACCTATGGCTGCTGTCACACTGTAACAGCAGAGTTCAGTGGTTCAGACAAATACTGTAAGGCCCACTAATCCGAAAATAGTTACTATCTGGCCCTTTACAGGAAAAAGGTACCAGCCCCTGCATTAGAAACCCGTAGCAGTAGCCACAATACTATATGATGGTAGCTGATCAGCATTCAACCAACAAGAATTATTGAACACCTACTGTGTGCTTAGGAGAAAGACAGGAGCCTGGAAATATAAGCGCTATGTAAGACCAGGTGTCTTCTTTGATAATGGTCAATAGCATCAGATCCACCACCTCACTGACCCTGACAAAATCTACTCAGCCTCAACCTATCCCTTCTAAACCTTCAACTTTGGCTCAAGTCCTACCCCCTTCCATAGAGTTTTCCTTCATTTACTTACACCTTACTCTATATTTTTTTTAACTCCAGCCGTAAGTATCTCCTATGTTCAATCCTTCGGCTTTGACTAATCTGTGGATATTCATGGTTTTGGATGACCAACACATTTTTCCCCCATGGTGCTGAAAACATGAAATAACCCCATCTTGTCCCCTAAGCTCTGAGGTACCAATCAAGCCTCTCATCCAATGGGAGAGCCCTAGGTCCAAGGTTATGGCAATTGGTTCAGGGTCAGAACATGGCCCTAACAGAACCTTTCCCTCAAGGCTATCTGCTGAAATTCATAAGAATTATTGTCTCTTGACTTTGCTGCCATAATACGACAAGGCTCTAAGTTTGGGACAGCCAACACCCCTGACAAACGTGCTCACTGGAGACACACAGAGCCCACCTTTAGTAAGGGGAGAGGCAATGGAGAGAGAAGCAAATTGAGAGCTGGGAGTCCTGATGGTCTTCCCTGAGCCCTGCATCTCACAATACCTCTCATCCTCACTAATTATACAAGCCAATAAATCAGAATTATTTAAGCTGGTTGTGTTTCTGCCATTTACCACAGGAATCCTAATGTAACAGGCAACTACCTCTGCCCAAAGACAACCAAGGCAGGGCCATTTGGTAGCTCTATAACCCTCAGCCTGGTACCAGAGAGATTCAGATTGCTGGTTCACTAGATGCTGGCTGGTTGGCGGGCACCTAGGCCCTTTACACTTTGATCTTGGCTGTTAGAGCTTCACCTACAATCAGACATTGCTAAGAAGAAACCTAGGGAAGGTCTGGTACAAAACCAAGATACTCTACCTTCCATTACCTCTGGGGCTGGCTAGGTACAGTAACTTGCCATGTGATTTCAGTTAAGTCCTTCGTACCCTAAAATCCCTCACCTTAAAATGAGGAAATTGGCCTTTCTGAACAACCTTCCCCATTCTCTGATTCCTGAGCTTAGGTCTGTCCAATTCCTCCAGGAAAATGAGCATTTTTAGCCCATCACTTTGGGACCAAGGTGACTGTTTTCACAGAGCATTATTTGATTTTGCTCTGAAAAATTTCATCTCTGAGCCACATGCAGAGGCAGGAGTCTGCTATTTACATTGGACTTCTTATTCTGTCCCGGCCTGGGCAGCCTCCACACACCTGGCAGGGATGGGCTAAGGGGAATGACAGTACTTTGTTTTTACTGTGGTTACATGTGTCTCATGAAATATCCCAAGCGCTTCTTGAAAAACATAACAAGAAAGTATGAAAAGGAGATTTATAAATGTCTTAGAGGCCAGCATAACCTATGAGGAATTCTAAAGCTGGCTGAAAATGTTATTTTCTTGTTTCCTATAAAAGTACTTTATTTTATTTTATTTATTATTTACTTATTTTTGGCTGTGGTGGGTCTTCGTTACTGTGCGCAGGCTTTCTCTAGTTGCCACGAGCGGGGGCTACTCTGTTGCGGTGCGTGGGCTTCTCATTGTGGTGGCTTCTCTTGTTGCAGGGCACGGGCTCTAGGTGCGTGGGCTTCAGTAGTTGTGGCTCACGGGCTTCAGTAGTTGTGGCTCGCAGGCTCTAGAGTGCAGGCTCAGTAGTTGTGGCGCGCGGGCTTAGTTGCTCCGCGGCACAGGGGATCTTCCCAGGCCAGGGCTCAAACTCGTATCCCCTGCATTGGCAGGCGGAGTCTTAACCACTGCACCACCAGGGAAGACAGAAGTACCTTATTTTTAAAAATCAAATCAGATCAAGAAGTTCTCTGGCAATGGTTTCTTGTTTCCAACACTTAGCCCCATTTCTCATGAGCTGTTATTCACGGACTATTATGGCTACAATATGGATAAAGATCATCACAGAGTTTCTCAGCTAGGGCACTGTTAGCATTTTAAGTGAGATTTTTGTTTTTCCTTCATGTCCCCTGCATTGCAAGACATTCACCATCCTAGCTAAATGCCAGCCCCCCACCATTGCAACAGTCAAAAAATACCTCTGTGCATTTCCAATAACCCAAGGGGGGCTGGTACTACCCCTTTCCAAGTCTCATTTTACAAATGGGTTGAGGCCCAGACATGGGAAAGTGACAAGATTTCCCAAGACCACACAAGTAAGATAGGGGAAGGAATGGATCTGAAGCCACATATTTTGACCATCCAATCCTAGTAAGCTTTATATACCTTAACCCATCTCTGATAGCTGTGGGTTTCAATTCTACAGCTGATGCTATTAGACAACTGACAATGAAGTTGTTACTATTAATGCCAATACCAACCATTACCTCCCAATTATACTTTGATTGCACTTAATACATTCTTACAATGCAGTTCAGCAAGTTTGCATCCTCATGAGGGTCTTCATGACCATAAGTAGCTCATCTTACTTGCACTGGTTAGTGGACAAGGAGTAGCCTATCAGAATCCAGAAGCAGCGTTCTAATTCTTGATCATTGGCTCTCAAGGAAGCACAGAGATGAGTTGGTGGGAGTACACCCAGAAGACAGAGACCAAAGATATTCAGCAACTTGGGAAACTACTTTGTCCATAAAATCCTAGCATTTCTGACATTTGAAGCACTGTTTGGTCAATGTTTATGTCTTCCCATGAATTGCTCCTACTGGGTGACCCACAAGTGGTCTGCAATACCTAGAGGGGTCCGGGTCTAAATATCTAGCAGTAATAACATATTACGGTGAAATCTGCTCATCCTTTGCCTGTTACAGCTCCCCAAATCCCATCCCGTTACTAGGTTCGAGAGGAGGAAATAAACAGAAAGGAAAAGAAATATGCTCCATTAATTAAAGTTAGTGGTATTTGCATTGCACTCTCCTGCTACAAAAGAGTCACTGGCAACCAGGATAGAAAAATCTGCCCACATGTCATGTATCTCAGACTCTTCCTCACACTCACGCACACCTGATCCATCAATATTGTATGAAGGTGGAAAAGGGACAGAGCCTTCAAGACTCTGTGTTCTCATGGTATTTTCAGAGCAATTCATGAGCCTCTTTTAATGCATTTGTTTTCTTTGAGATGTGCTTCAGACAAGCCCACATGATCAATGATGGAGTGATGCCCAGTCACTTTTTCAGAGTTTTGGTAGAATAACAGGTCTGGAGTTGCATTTTAATAGCAATACACTCTTATAATCCAGAGTCATTTTTTCTTGCACAGGAATTTTGAAGACAAAAAAATTGATTCAAAAGTTTAACACAATGTGAAAAGAACAAAGCTAAGGTCCCAAGTTCTAATACTTTTTAGACGAAAGCATTTAAAATGGTATGTACAACTGCATGGGGAATGGCAACTTATAGCTAATAACCACTAGGGGAAAATGAAAAAATATATATACATGTATATACACACACCTCCCCCCCAAAGAAACATGTGATGGCAGGGTTTTCTTTTTCATATTTTTTTATCAGTGTTATTAGGAATTCATGAAGAGTCAATCATCATTTAATTTCTCTAAAATAACCAATTATGGTTTTGCTGTGAAGGGATATAGTTTTTTTTTAATGTTTCTTCATATCACATAGCTCACTTAAAACTAAAATTTTGGGGGCTTCCCTGGTGGCGCAGTGGTTGAGAATCTGCCTGCCAATGCAGGGGACACGGGTTCGAGCCCTGGTCTGGGAAGATCCCACACGCCACGGAGCAACTGGGCCCGTGAGCCACAATTGCTGAGCCTGCGCGTCTGGAGCCTGTGCTCCGCAACAAGAGAGGCCGCGACAGTGAGAGGCCCGCGCACCACGATGAAGAGTGGCCCCCACTTGCCACAACTAGAGAAAGCCCCCGCACAGAAATGAAGACCCAACACAGCCAAAAATAAATAAATAAATTAATTAATTAAAAAAAAAGGGTAGAAAAGAAAAATACAAAATTAAAAAAAAAAACCCAAAAAAACTAAAATTTTATTCTCCCCCCACCCATACCACCAAAACAGGGTCAGTTTTGAAGTATGAAAAACCCCTTTTCTATTTTTGACAGTCATCTTCCAGAAGAACCAGAGAAACTGTCCTGGCTCCTGGAAAAAGGCTGGCAGCCCAGCACAAGAATGCCCTATCCATCTCCTCTCCTTTGGTAAAGCTGAGAGCTACCCAAGTGTTTATCCAAATCCATTCTTCAACAAATATTTGTCACAAACAAGGAAAAGGCCTGCAAAAATTTACTGTTAGCAAGGAGAGTTTAAAAAACAACCGTTCGGGATGAGAGAGAGCAAAAAAAAAAAAAAAAAAACAGAGAAACCCTAAAAATAAAAATAAAGCAATTATCTGGCATGCCTTAAAGCTAGTCATAACTATTTTAAATTACTTTGCATATAAATATCAGTTATCCCCATGGGAAAATGTAAAACCCAAAGAGAAATGCCTAGAAGTGACTGAGGTATAAAGCTGGTATTATAGTTGGTAAAGTTATACCATAGAAAAATGCATTTCCTACACCCCCAACTTGATTTCAGGTCTTTCCCATGAAGCATATTGACAAAGTAAAACTTTCTGGTGGTGAAAAAACAACAACTGGAAGCAAATCACAAAAACTGCATCAGACAAAAATCAATAAGGCGTGTCTTCAACTCAACTGTTTCCTCCCTGAGGATGAAGCGGGCGCTCACAATGAGGTGTTTGTAAATACGCTATCGGTATCTATCTGGTTTGCTTAAACATGATCACCTCTCAATCTACACCGCTATTTCATTCTCCTTCTCTTAAGGCCTCACCTCCATCCTCAAGAGGTAGTCATCAGAAAATTATCAGGGGGAAGGTTGTGGTCTTACTGCAAACTACAGATGGTCAAGGAGTAAATGATCTTATTTTGAAAAGCTTGCCAGAAGGTGGAGAGAAGAGGTTTCAAAGCTTAAGTGCATCAACTTCAATCAGTTTAGCTCCAATATTCTTTAATAACGGAAGATCTCAAGTCCTCCAACTCTAAATAATCAAAATTGTCAAGCAAGATAAAATCATTTTTTGTATTCCCTTGAGACCAAATTTGGCATGTTATGAGGCCCAGGCAAAGACTTAGGACACCAAACTTTTTGGGTGGGTATATATATGTGTATACACACACACACACACACACACACACATATATATGTACTCACCCAAAAAGTAGGGCCACTGTTTAAATACATATCAACGACAGAGGAGAAGCCATTTTGGAAGAACAGTCATCAGAAACATTGTGCCCAAATAGGCAAGAAACTGACAAAGAGTCACTCCTTAACCAAACTGCACTCAAGCTCCTCTAAGCCCCTTTCAACTAGGCTTCATCCTTGGACGTTGTTCTTAGGAGCAAGAATCTAGCTAATTGATGCAGAATCCCCTACCCTCTGAGGGTAACTGTTTTCTGATCAAATTCCTCACCCCCTTCCATCCCCCAGGTGATAACTGATCACTCTGGTCTGCCTTCAGCAAGAATCCTGTTAAACTGCTTTAGTCAGAAATCCCCCTTTGCCCCTGATGTTGCTTATTAGTAATTTCCCACCCACTGACTCCCACCCAGAGCCCCTTAGCTCTTAAATCCTAACTTGGCTGTATTACATTCAGAATTGAGCACACATGTACACTGAGGTCTCCATGTTCCCCTACTGCAGTAGCTCCTGAGTAAATCTGTTTTTAGCATTTTAACTGCTTTCCAGCCCTAGTTTGCTTTGACAAAATTGCAAAAGTGCAATAAATAAGAAAAAGCGTCCATTAAAGGGCATTTCTTGGATGGATTTCATGTATGTAAGCACCTGTTTGTTTTTTGTGGGTTTTTTTTTTCCCACCAATTGACCTTTAACGTTTAAAAGAGGCATGAATGCAAGCCTGTCATGTTTTTGATAGCTCAAACATTACTTCTCAAAAATTCTTTCTCTTCATTCTCTTCCACAGAAGTATGTGATGGCTACAGGAATTCAGGATTTCCTATGGCTCCCATGCACCATGCCTTAAAGGCAGCTCTCCTTTATTTGGAAAGGGAGCTACACTGCAGTAAAATATGACCATCCTACATATCTGATCTGAAAAGGAACTTTCAAGGTAGTCAGGTCACTTTAAGCCTAATCGCTTCAAGTTTTCTCCACCTGGAGTCATATTCAGTGATCAGTGAGGTTCGGAATGCTGTTCTAATAAGATTTTCTCTCAGTCATCTTAGGAAGTGCTAAGAGAGTAGAAGGAAACATTTGGAAAGACTTTTAACAACAAAATCCAGAAGAGGTATTTGTGATGTGAGGGTGGGTCAAGGGAAGAAGAAAGTTTTAATGTTATAGGAAATGCAATTAACCCAGAAAATGCCAGTCCTCATATATTCTGTTTTATTAAAGATGTGGAGCTTGTTTTTAAAACTGTCTGTCTTGTAGGATGAAGAGCAGTGAGATAATCCAGAAAGGCAGGGAGGAGGATCTACATTCTAGCCTCTATTCTGATCATTTGGGTCTAGTAACAGGCACTCAGGGGAAATAAGAGGTCCACCTGGAAAGGGAGGTGGGGGGAAGGGTGGACGGACAGCCCACAGAATCCATTAAATGTCCAGCTCAGGCACGGTGACGGTACCCCTGGGCAAGGCAACCCATCAGAGGTTTTGAAGAAAGTGAGGACCTTGATTGGAGCTGTGGTTTAAACAACTCTCTGGAAGCCTTGGTCTTTGATGAATCAATGCAGGGGAAACACCATAGGCGGAGAAACCAGTCAAGAGGTTACTGTGATATTCAGGCTACGATGAGGGCCTAAAGCGGACAAGCCAGTAGGGGTGTGAGATGACGGAAACGAGGAAGCCCCGGAAGGCAAGGCAAGACATAAGATGCTGTTTGGAGCCTGCTGGCTTCCAAGAATGGCATTTGAAACAGAGCTGTTTGCAACAGCAGAACATGAGGGAGAAAATGGGTAACAGGCTATCAGAAAGACAGAACCCGAGTATCAGCTAAAATTCACCGAGTTGCCACCAGGCTCCAGAACACCTTTAACTATAAATGAGGTGCTGAAAGAGCAGATTCAGCCACACAGCTAAACCTTACATAACTTGCTGCAAGAACAAAGCAAAAAGCACAAATGGCTCTCAGGAGCAGCCCTGCTCAGTAGGCCAGGCCTGGAAATGGTTATACGCATTCCCAGCCTCCCTCCCTTAGCAAACTCTTTCCCCTTCTACTTGGGTTGCTCGGCGACAGTGCCAGCCAGTTGTTAGGTGACTCTGATACTCTATAGCCCCTTTCCCTAGGTGAAGGCACTGCCAGCTCATGAATGCAGCCACTGATGCCAGGGCAGCTCTCCCCAATCCGGAGAGAGATGTATTCTGCTGCAACCTCTCGGCCCATCTCCCAGCACCTGAACACTGGTGGTTCATTCCTCTGCCTCCACAAAACCTTCTTAGTTCCCCTCCGTCTTCATGGCTCCCAGTTTGGCAAAAACATCTCCTCTCAGCAAGAATTTCTAGAAGGCTCCAAAGTTTGAGCCTGACCAGCTTTCACGCAGACTGTTCTTTCATCTAGCTTCAGGGAACCATGAGCTTCCGAACCCCATGTATCCCACTCTGTTCCCTAAAACTGCAAGTTCAAGATACTGGGAAACATCCTAAAAGCCCACCGACTCGTGATGGTTATTCAATTACGGATTCTCCAGGCAGATGAGCACCATTCAATGCTTTAAAAAAAATCCACGAGGGCTTCCCTGGTGGCACAGTGGTTGAGAGTCTGCCTGCCAATGCAGGGAACACGGGTTCGAGCCCTGGTATGGGAAGATCCCACATGCCGCGGAGCAACTGGGCCCGTGAGCCACAATTGCTGAGCCTGCGTGTCTGGAGCCTGTGCTCCGCAACAAGAGAGGCCGCGACAGTGAGAGGTCTGCGCACTGTGATGAAGAGTGGCCCCCACTCGCCGCAACTAGAGAAAGCCCTCGCACAGGAACGAAGACCCAACACAGCCAAAAATAAATTAATTAATTTAAAAAAAAAAAAAATCCACGAAGCTTATCTATGCATGCTGGGATGAAACCACCACTACACGCTCAGTGCAATGAGGAAGAAAAACGCATAGTAGTGTGTATTGCACTCTTTCAGCTACAAAGGGGGCTGTAGATGGTTGCACTTGTATCAGATAGCTCTGGTTGAACACTGCTTTAAAATTCTGCGGTCAATCTCAGAATTCAGTGCCCAAAGGTTTGCCCCAGTTGTGAACGAGTCAGGGGAAACAAAACTTACAATGAAATTATTCTAGTCACTGTTTGACTTCTTCTATTCTATGGAAATTGGTTAAAAACTAGTTTTCTGCTAACGGCTTGTTACCAGGATACCATTTTCCCAATTACTCACAAAGAGCAGAGTTTATTAACCCTGCGATTTTGTTCCAGTGGGACTGTTCAAAATCATACTTCTTGCCATCCACAGAGGTTAAGTAGTGAATTATGAATGGCACAACAATAATGAAATTCTCAGAACGAACCTCTGGAAGCTTCAAATAGGTTTTCTTGGTAGGGTGGAAAGAGTGGGCAGAGAGAGGAAAGGCAAGTATTAATAGTCTGAAGGTCTGACACACTCAATTTTACAAAGCAATGAGCAAGCCGCCAAAGCCTCAATCAGAGAATTTGCCCTAATTCCATGCAACAAACATTGTTAAGTCACAGTATCTGAGAGACTATAGAAATAAATGCAATAGGAACAAATAGTAACAGTATCTACTGCCAAATTAACTTACCTGGAGCCTCTTCGGAACTTCCCCCAAAAGGGGATTTGCTACCAAACGCTGACCTGGGCGGCTCTCTCTGCAGAAAGGGAAGCAGACTGAAAACGGCCGCCCCACCTCGTTCTCCCTTTAATGAGTTCACACGGGATCCGTGAGGCCCTGACTCAGGTGAGTCCCCCAGGTGCAGGTCATTGAGAGGCAGCGCTGGTGCTGCCAGCGCTAGGAAGGATGGAACGCTGAGCCTGGGCTCTGGTTGCACCTCCCCCCCTTCACCGGGAAGCCAGGTAAAAGCTGCAGTAGCACCTGTGGGCACGTCAGAAATGCAGAGTCAGAGGCCCTGCCCCAGACCTACGGAATCTGCATTCTAACAAGATCCTCAGGCAATTCACAGGCACATACAATTTGAGGAGCGCTAAGGGTGAGTAGCACTAATGAGAAATGCTGGCTGCACCGAATACAAAGAAGTAGAAAAGAGGGGGCCCTCTCTTTTCAGCCTTCCCTTACAAAACGTTCAACACTTACTACTTTCTCAAACCTTGGCATGACACTGATGCTTTGGGAAGACAGTCCTGCAGAGAAGCACAACATCCCAGCTCACCCTGCGTCCAGGGGAGGAAGGTAGAGGAAGCCTGCAATGAAGGCTGAATCACGAACTTGGTCTTCATTCAGGCAAGTTCTCTGCCCTTTCGATCTCACTTACCCATCAGTAACATGAAGACTTCAGAACTAGACCATCTTCTAAGCCCCAGCCTAGGCAGTGAAGGTCTACCGTTCTCTCAATGAGAAAAATAACCTCCACTAAGACGCCCCCAGATCACAGATAAAAATGCCCTCCGATTTCCCCCCTTTATTGACCACTGGATTACACAGGGCACCTGTGCCAGCGCCTCTTTACATCTTTTTGGCTTTCCTAATTGTGCCTAGCCACCCATCACTCTGCCAGAAGACCCTACATTTAATTGGGGCCAGCTGGTCTGCATTTCCCTGACTCTGCTTCAGGGAGCCCTCTTAGAAACTCCAAAGACACAGATGTGTGGAAGTCTGAGCTTTTCTCAGGATATCTGGCTCCTTCCCAGAAAGAAGGATAACACACACACACATGCATACCTACAGAATCTGCGAAGAAGAAATAGTTTAGCTTTTTTGGTATTTGTCATGTAGGGATAACCATCTTGGTTTTCCACAAGCCACAGTGGCTATCAGTATAGCTGATTACTTTAAACACAGAATCCCAGGGTAAAATGTCTCTTTAAACTTGATCCTTAAAGATCAAGTACCCTAAATTATATTCAAATATCCCTTTTATAATACCCTGACACCTTAGCCTTCAGGCCCTGAATATCACCATTATTAGCAAAACCATTCCACCTGCTCTCTAGAAGTCTCCTTGAGGTTATGGATCACAGATCTGCTTTCTGGTCACTTTTACTTACTGGGACTGCCTCTTCTTCTAAGCCCCTCAGCACCCCTCTTCTTTAGCGTAGGCTGCTAGCTTTTGTTCTCTAGTTAAGCATCCCCAGTTCCTCTTAAGATGTTCTTTAAAATTTCTTTAGTAGGCTCACAACTCTTTTAAAGACCAGCACGGAGGGGGGACCTTCAAGATGGCAGAGGAGTAAGAAGTGGAGATCACCTTCCTCCCCACAAATACATCAAAAATACATCTACATGTGGAACAGCTCCTACAGAACACCTGCTGAACGCTGGCAGAAGACCTCAGACTTCCCAAAAGGCAAGAAATCCCCCACGTACCTGGATAGGGCAAAAGAAAAAAGAAAAAAGAAAAAACAGAGACAAAAGAATAGGGACAGGACCTGCACCTCTGGGAGGGAGCTGTGAAGGAGGAAAGGTTTCCACACACTAGGAAGCCCCTTCACTGGTGGAGACGGGGGATGAGGGGGGAAAGCTTCGGAGCCATGGAGGAGAGCACAGCAACAGGTGTGCAGAGGGCAAAGCAGAGAGATTCCCGCATAGAGGATCGGTGCCGACCAGCAATCACCAGCCCGAGAGGCTTGTCTGCTCACCCGCCAGGACGGGCGGGGGCTGGGAGCTGAGGCTCGGGCTTCGGAGCTCAGACCCCAGGGAGAGGACTGGGGTTGGCTGCGTGAACACAGCCTGAAGGGGGCTAGTGCGCCACAGCTAGCCGGGAATGTGTCCAGGAAAAGGTCTGGAGCTGCCGAAGAGGCAAGAGACCATTGTTTCAGAGTGCATGAGGAGAGGGGATTCAGAGCACCATCTAAACGAGCTCCAGAGTCAGGTGCAAGCTGCCCCTATCAGCTTAGACCCCAGAGACAGGCATGAAACGCTAACGCTGCTGCTGCAGCCACCAAGAATTCAGTGTGCGAGCACAGGTCACTATGCACACCTCCCCTCCCGGGAGCCTGTGCAGCCCGCCACTGCCAGGGTCCCGTGATCCAGGGACAACTTCCCCGGGAGAACAAATGGCATGCCTCAGGCTGTTGCAATGTCACATCAGCCTCTGCCACAGCAGGCTCACCCCACATTTCCAATTATAACTACCGTACCCCTCCCTCCTCCTGGCCTGAGTGAGCCAAAGCCCCCTAATCAGCCACTGCTTTAACCCCTTCCTGTCTGGGTGGGAACAGAAGCCTGAGAGCAAGCTACACACAGAGGTGGGGCCAAATCCAAAGCTGAACCCCAGGACTTGTGCAAACAAAGAAGAGAAAGGGAAATTTCTCCCTGCAGCCTCAGGATCAGTGGATTAAATCCCTACTATCAACTTGAGGTACCTTGCATCTGTGGAATACCTGAACAGACAACGAATCAACCCAAAATTGAGGCAGTGGACTTTGGGAGCAACTGTAGACTTGGAGTTTGCTGTCTGTGACTGACTTGTTTCTGATTTTTATGTTTATCTTAGTATAGTTTTTAGCGCTTGTTATCATTGGTGGATTTGTTTATTGGTTTGGTTGCTCTCTTCTTTTTTTATTACTTTTAAATTTTTTTATTTTAATAATTTTTAATGTTTTATTGCAGTAAATTTTTTATTTATGTATTTGTGTATTTATTATTTTTTTTCTTTCTTTTTTCTCCCTTTTCTTCTGAGCCGTGTGGCTGACAGGGTCTTGGTGCTCTGGCCTAGTGTCAGACCTGAGCCTCTGAGGTGGGAGAGCCGAGTTCAGGACACTGGACCACCAGAGACCCCCCTGGCCCCATGTAATATCAATCGGTGAGAGCTCTCCCAGAGATCTCCATCTAAACGCTAAGACCCAGCTCCACCCAAGGGCCAGCAAGCTCCAGTGCTGGACGCCCCAGGCCAAAAAACTAGCAAGAAAGGAACACAACCCCACCCATTAGCAGAGAGGCTGCCTAAAATCATACTAAGTACACAGACACCCCAAAACACACCACTGGATGCAGCCCTGCTCACCAGAAAGACAAGATGCAGCCCCACCCACCAGAACACAGGCACCAGTTCCCTCCACCAGGAAGCCTACACAAGCCACTGAACCAACCACACCCACTGGGGGCAGACACCAAAAACAACAGGAACTACGAACCTGCAGTCTGCAAAAAGGAGACCCCAAACACAATAAGTTAAGCAAAATGGGAAGACAGAGAAATATGCAGCAGATGAAGGAGCAAAGTAAAAACCCACCAGGCCAAACAAATGAAGAGGAAATAGGCAGTCTATCTGAAAAAGAATTCAGAGTAATGATAGTCAAGATGATACAAAATCTTGGAAATAGAATGGAGAAAATACAAGAAACGTTTAACAAGGAACTAGAAGAACTAAAGAGCAAACAAGCAATGATGAACAACACAATAAATGAAATTAAAATTTTCTAGAAGGAATCAGTAGCAGAATAACAGAGGCTGAAGAACGGATAAGTGAGCTGAAAGATAAAATAATGGAAATAACTACCGCACAGCAGAAAAAAGAAATGAAAAGTATTGAGGACAGTCTCAGAAACCTCTGGGACAACATTAAATGCACCAACATTCAAATTATAGGGGTCCCAGAAGAAGAAGAGAAAAAGAAAGGGACTGAGAAAATATTTGAAGGGACTATAGTTGAAAACTTCCCTAACACGGGAAAAGAAATAGTCAATCAAGTCCAGGAAGCACAGAGAGTTGCATACAGGATAATTCCAAGAAGAGACAGGCCAAGACACATATTAATCAAACTATCAAAAATTTAAAATACAAAGAAAAAAATTAAAAGCAGCAAGGGAAAAGTAACAAATAACATACAAGGGAATCCCCATAAGATTAACAGCTGATCTTTCAGCAGAAACTCTGCAAGCCAGAAGGGAGTGTCAGGACATATTTAAAGTGATGAAAGGGATAAACCTACAATCAAGATTACTCTACCGAGCAAGGATCTCATTCACATTCAATGGAGAAATTAAAATATTTACAGACAAGCAAAAGTTAAGAGAATTTAGCACCACAAAACCAGCTTTACAAAAAATGCTAAAGGAACTTCTCTAGGCAGGAAACACAAGAGAAGGAAAAGACCTACAAAAACAAACCCAAAACAATTAAGAAAATGGTAATAGGAACATACATATTGATAATTGCCTTAAATGGAAATGGATTAAATGCTCCAACCAGAAAGACATAGACTAGCTGAATGGATACAAAAACAAGACCTGTATATATGCTGTCTACAAGAGACCAACTTCAGACCTAGAGACACATACAGACTGAAAGTGAGGGGATGGAAAAAGATATTCCATGCAAATAGAAATCAAAAGAAAGCTGGAGAAGCAATTCTCATATCAGACAAAATAGACTTTAAAATAAAGACTACTACAGGAGACTAGGACACTACATAATGATCAAGGGATCAATCCAAGAAGAACATATAACAATTGTAAATATTTATGTACTCAGCATAGGAGCACCTCAAAACATAAGGCAAATGCTAACAGTCATAAAAGAGGAAATCAACAATAACAAAATAATAGTAGGGGATTTTAACACCCCACTTTCACCAATGAACAGATCATCCAAAATGAAAATAAATAAGGAAATACAAGCTTTAAATGACACATTAAACAAGATGGACTTAACTGATATTTATAGGACATTCCATCCAAAAATAACAGAATACACTTTCTTCTCAAGTGCTCATGGAACATTCTCCAGGTTAGATCATATCTTGGGTCACAAATCAAGCCTTGGTAAATTTAAGAAAATTGAAATCATATCAAGTATCTTTTCTGGCCACAACACTATGAGACTAGATATCAATTACAGGAAAAAAAACTGTAAAAAACACAAACACATGGAGGCTAAACAATACTCTTCTAAATAGCCAAGAGATCACTGAAGAAATCAAAGAGGAAATCAAAAATACTTAGAAACAAGTGACAATAAAAACACGACGACCCAAAACCTATGGGAATGCAGCAAAAGCAGTTCTAAGAGGGAAGTTTATAGCAATACAATCCTACCTCAAGAAACAAGAAACACCTCAAATAAACAACCTAACCTTACAACTAAAGCAATTAGAGAAAGAAGAACAAAAAACCCCCAAAGTTAAAAGAAGGAAAGAAATCATAAAAATCAGATCAGAAATAAATGAAAAAGAAATGAAGGAAATGATAGCAAACATCAATAAAGCTAAGAGTTGGTTCTTTGAGAAGATAAACAACATTGATAAACCATTAGCCAGATCATCAAGAAAAAAAGGGAGAAGACTCAAATCAACAGAATTAGACATGAAAAAGGAGAAGTAACAACTGACACTGCAGAGATACAAAGAATCATGAGAGATTACTACAAGCAACTACATGCCAATAAAATGGACAACCTGGAAGAAATGGACAAATTCTTAGAAAAGCACAACCTTCTGAGACTAAACTAGAAAGAAACAGAAAATAAAAACTGACCACTCACAAGCACTGAATTTTAAACTGTGATTAAAAATCTTCCAACAAACAAAAGCCCAGGAGCAGATGGCTTCACAGGCAAATTTTATCAAACATTTAGAGAAGAGCTAACAACTATCCTTCTCAAACTCTTCCAAAATATATCAGGGGGAAGAACACTCCCAAACTCATTCTACGAGGTCACCATCACACTGATACCAAAACCAGACAAAAATGTCACAAAGAAAGAAAACTACAGGCCAATATCACTGATGAACATAGATGCAAAAATGCTCAACAAAATACTAGCAAACAGAATCCAACAGCACATTAAAAGGATTGTACACCATGATCAAGTGGGGTTTATCCCAGGAATGCAAGGATTCTTCAATATATGCAAATCAATCAATATGATACACCATATTAACAAATTGAAGAATAAGAACCATGTGATCATCTCAATAGATGCAGAAAAAGCTTTTGACAAAATTCAACGCCCATTTATGATAAAAACCCTCCAGAAAGTAGGCATAGAGGGAACTTTCCTCAACATAATGAAGGCCATATATGACAAACCCACAGCCAACATTGTCCTCAATGGTGAAAAACTGAAACCCTTCCCACTAAGATCAGGAACAAGACAAGGTTGCCTACTCTCACCACTATTATTCAACATAGTTTTAGAAGTTTTAGCCACAGCAATCAGAGAAGAAAAAGAAATAAAAGGAATCCAAATTGGAAAAGAAGAAGTAAAACTGTCACCTTTTGCTGATCACATGATACTATAGATAGAGAATCCTAAAGATGCTACCAGAAAACTACTAGAGCTAATCAATGAATTTGGTAAAGTAGCAGGATACAAAATTAATGCACAGAAATCTCTTGCATTCCTATACACTAATGATGAAAAATATGAAAGGCAAATTAAGGAAACAGCCTCATATACCATTGCAACAAAAAGAATAAAATACCTAGGAATAAACCTACCTAAGAAGACAAAAGTCCTGTATGCAGAACAGTATAAGACACTGATGAAAGCAATTAAAGACGATACAAACAGATGGAGAGATATACCATGTTCTTGGATTGGAAAAATCAATATTGTGAAAATGACTATACTACCCAAAGCAATCTGCAGATTCCATGCAATCCCTATCAAACTACCAATGACATTTTTCACAGAACTAGAACAAAAAATTTCACAATTTGTATGGAAACACAAAAGACCCTGAATAGCCAAAGCAATTTTGAGAAAGAAAAACGGAACTGGAGGAGTCAGGCCTCCTGACTTCAGACTACACTACAAAGCTACGGTAATCAAGACAGTATGGTACAGGCACAAAAACAGAAATATAGATCAATGGAACAGGATATAAAGCCCAGAGATAAACCCACACACATATGGTCACCTTATCTTTGATAAAGGAGGCAAGAATATATAATGGAGAAAGACACCTCTTCAATAAGTGGTGCTGGGAAAACCGGACAGCTACATGTAAAAGATGAAATTAGAACACTTCCTAACACCATACACAAAAATAAACTCAAAATGGATTAAAGACCTAAATGTAAGGCCAGACACTATAAAATTCTTAGAGGAAAACATAGGAAGAACACTCTTTGACATAAATCACAGCAAGATCCTTTTTGACCCATCTCCTAGAGAAATGAAAATAAAAACAAAAATAAACAAATGGGACCTAATGAAACTTAAAAGCTTTTGCACAGCAAAGGAAACCATAAACAAGACGAAAAGACAACCCTCAGAATGGGAGAAAATATCTGCAAATGAAGTAACTGACAAAGGATTAATCTCCAAAATATACAAGTAGCTCATGCAGCTCAATATCAAAAAAACAAACAACCCAATCCAAAAATGGGCAGAAGATCTAAACAGACATTTCTCCAAAGAAGATATACAAATCGCCAACAAACACATGAAAGGATGCTCAACATCACTAATCATTAGAGAAATGCAAATCAAAACTACAATGAGGTATCACCTCACACTGGTCAGAATGGCCATTATTAAAAAATCTAGAGCCAATAAATGCTGGAAAGGGTGTGGTGAAAAGGGAACCCTCCTGCACTGTTGGTGGGAATGTAAATTGATACAACCACTATGGAGAACACTATGGAAGTTCCTTAAAAAACTAAAAATAGAACTACCATATGACCCAGCAATCCCACTACTGGGCATATACCCTGAGAAAACCATAATTCAAAAAGAGTCATGTACCACAATGTTCATTGCAGCACTATTTACAATACCCAGGACACGGAAGCAACCTAAGTGTCCATCGACAGATGAATGGATAAAGAAGATGTGACACATACATACAATGTCATATTACTCAGCCATAAAAAGAAATGAAATTGAGCTATTTGTAGTGAGGTGGATGGACCTAGAGTCTGTCATACAGAGTGAAGTAAGTCAGAAAGAGAAAAACAAATACAGTATGCTAACACATATATATTGAATCTAAAAAAAAAAAAGGTTCTGATGAACCTAGGGGCAGGACAGGAATAAAGACACAGACGTAGAGAATGGACTTGAGGACATGGGGAGGGGGAAGGGTAAGCTGGGATGAAGTGAGAGAGTAGCACTGACATATATACACTACCAAATGTAAAATAGATAGCCAGTGATAAGCAGCTGCATCACAGGGGTAGATCAGCTCGGTGCTTTGTGACCACCTAGAGGGATGGGATAGGGAGGGTGGGAGGGAGATGCAAGAGGAAGGGGATATGGGGATATATGTATACATATAGCTGATTCACTTTGTTATACAGCAGAAACTAACACAATGTAAAGCAATTACACTCCAATAAAGATGTTAAAAAAATAAATAAAAATCAATTTATAAAAAAATAAAATAAAATAAAGAGCAGCACATGGACTTGAAATCAGTATTCTGGATGTGGAAGAGGGCAAGACTCAATCATGGCTGTTTTGCTGGTTCTCTTCTTTGAGAAGGAAGTGAAAGGATCGCATCACATGGCAGAATGTTTATTGAGATATAGTTCATGTTTTCTTCTTTCTGTTTGTCTTATCATGGCACCCAGACCAGGTAGTGGGACTTCTGTGCTCCCATGCTTCTGGGGAAGTTTGTGTTGCAAGGTTAAGAGAAGAAGTTGTCCTCAGAACATTCTTAACTTCTCTTTTCCAGGATCTTGTACTTGTTTTCAAATTTGGAGGGTGGCAATAAGGGCAGAGAGAAGGCAGTGTCAATGCAACAGAAAGGTTAAAGCAAGAGAAAAAAAGATGAGATGCCCCAAGTATGGGCAAGGAGATGGAGATAATCCACAAAATTGTGGAGACCTTTGCCCTGTGGGGTTTAAGAGACGTGGTCTGTTCTTGGAGAGGGGAATGCCTGCTTGGGGGGACCAGATGAGTTGGAGATCCCACCTGGGTAAACAAATATTCTCAGAACAAGCTTGGCACAAAAGCAACTGAGACATTTGTATTCAAGAGACCCCACTCTCCCCACTCAGGTTTGGTAATGGAGATTTCAGTGGAGGCTGTGATGGATTAAAAATAAAGGAATATTTCCCCCACTTTCTGGCAACAACTCATGTCTCCAAAACTTGGATGTGACCCCTGGGAAAGGTAGGGGAGCCTCCAAAAATGAATGAAATTTACTTTCCCTACAGCCTCCCAGATTATAGGTTTACAGTCTGATTTAGAGAAAATGAAATACTTTAATTTTTTTTACATCTGCACTTATTGTTTAAATTTTATTTCCATTATAACTGTATGAAGTATTGTGAAGGGACTCAAAAGAATGATTTCTTGCCTCAGTGAAAGTCCTATCTAATCTAGAGATAATACTTTGATTTCTCTTGATGATGAAAGGTATTATAGCCAAATAGAAAGCAATGTGACTACTTGCCTTGTCATTTTATCTCTCTGTGTCTTAATTTCCTCCCCTGATAAATAGGGATAATAATGACATAACTTCACAAAGATTACTGATAGAATGTGAGATTCCCATGCAGATGGCAATATTAAATTTGTAATACCCATGGGATTTGTAGCATTTATTTAGGATATGGGTTAAAAGCTTGGGTTCCAGGGTCAGAACATCTGGGTTTATGCCTTGGTTTATGCCTATGTGAGTCTTTGTAGTTCTGGGTAAGCTAATTACCCTCCCAAGACTTTAACTTCTTCAACTATAAGACGGGAATAATAATAGTAGCTAGTTTGTAGGGTGGTGTGAGAATTAAATAATATAACCCATGTAATGTTCCTAGCAAAGTGCTTGGTACATTCTAAGTGTTAATTAACTATTATACATTGGGGAAGTTGAGATAAAACATTTTACAAAATTAAACACATCATATAAATGTTAAGTCATCATTAAGTACTTGGTATTTCAGTTTATTTGAAAAGAAATTTTCCCATTTTTTAAAAGAAATTAAACATCTGGACCTAAAATATATATAATTATAACAACAAAAGGAGAGAATATTTATATCCACAGATGGGAACTATTACTTATTTGGGTCTAAAAATAACCCAACACCATGATATAACTCAGATCCATAAATACTCATGGGATGATTAACCAATGCAGAGTTAAAGTACAGTACTCAAAACTTCTTTTGTGCATGTATGTCTAAATATGCACATCTTTAAAATGAAACAGTTTTCATTAATTTGCCAGGCATCTGATACAAAGGTCTAATCAATAATTCATCTTGGCAAAGAAACTCATTACTCAGCCAAGACTATGATGAAAATCCTGTCAGGAAGCCTTGCTTTGGCTAAACAAAACAACTAAATTAAGTGCAAAGTGAATAATCCAACTTTCTATAAATCATTCATTTCAGGATTAAACATTATGTATTTCTCCATTAAATATGCATCCCAGGCCTGGACATGTATTTATTTCTATAGTGCTCGGTCCTGAGGGATAGCCAACACAGTCTTCTCGGAGTCTTTTTGAAACTACCAGCCCACTGGGCAGAACAAAAGCAAATAAAGGAGAGTTTTGGAGAAGCCAAGAATTGAGAACCGGAAGTCCTCAAAGCCAACCATTCACATAATCTGGTTATCCCCTCCATCACTACTCTGAAGGCTGGTCATCCTCTAATGTGTAAACACTACTGTGAATGGGGGGTTACTACCCATTTTAGTTAAAAATCTTTCCATTTCAAATGGCAGAAAACCCAATTCAAACTAGCTTAAGCAAAATGGGAATTTATTGCTACATATCTCGGAGCATGAATAGTCTAGGTCCATACTTTCAGTCTTGGCATAATCAAGACTTAACCAATGTCACCAGGGTTTGTTCATTTTTCCCATATTTATTCTTAGCTCCTCTTTCTCTCAAGTAGACTCTCTTTGTGGTGGCACAATGGCAGCTGCAGTCTTCTATTCCCTCCTTCAGGGCCAGCAGGTAAAGATCATCACCCTGGATAACTCAAAGGAAACTCAGAATTGTTTCTTTTTGGCTCTAACTGGCCTAACTTGGGGCTTGTGCCCATCCTTGCTCAGTGGATTGAGAGGGGTGGGGTAGGTCTACGCAGTGTTCTGATACCCCAGGCTTGGTTTACATGCCATGGCTGTGGGGGGATGAGTCAGCTGCAGTGAAACTATAATGAAAAGGAAGAAGAGAGATATCAAAGGAATCAGTCCAAATGGAAAAGCAGAACAAATGAATGTTTGGTGACCAAAATCCTACTTTCCACAATATTCACCACTGATCATTATTCTAAGTTGTTCTAGTAAAGCATTCCTTTCATTAGATATAAACTGATTTTTGGAATTTCCATTCCGAGTCCTAAGTTTGCATTCCAGAATCACATAGAACAAGACTACTTCCTCTTCCCAATGGCAGTCCTTCAACTGTTTGTATACAGACATCAGATCCCCTTTGGTCTAGTCTCCTCCAGGTTAAATATATCAACATACCAGGAAATAGACTTTTTGGATTGAAAATAAATCAAGGCAGGCTATTAAGTAGATACTAGAATCTTATTGTGGAACTAAATATAACTTTTTGTTCTGTTTATCTTTGTTTCAAAGAAAATGACAAATTTGACAATGATTGGCACTGGCAAGGCTATTGGTGAAATAAACATTTTCAAGGACAATCAGTTGATTAGGTAATACTGATTAGATAATTTAGGCCAACCATCCAACTGAAGACACAAAAAACCTGAACAAAATATTTTAAAATATTCTTTCAACTACCAAAGGGCTAACAAAGCAATGAAAAATCACTAGGCCTAAAAGTAAAGAATATGTTAAACCAGAGAAGTAGGTCTAGAACTCAAAGTTTCTTTTGCCATAGAAGCATTTTCCAATCTGGAAGGGATATCTGCAAAACTGTGGTTTGGGCTTCCTGATGAAGCTAGAGGAAAAGTGTCAAGGTCTAGAATTCACCAAAGTTAGGGACTTCTATAAACCACTATCCAGTATAAGCTAGGACAAAAAGGGCTATACCCTCAGGATAAGGATGGACCTGTTGTCATATGGGCTTGCAACCTCGCACCAAGTGATCTAAGTAATCCATAAACCCTCAAGCATTGAACTTGAATTATGGTAGTCCTAGACTGGTGACACACCAAATGCCTGGCAGAAGCAAATTCAAAAGGTTCTTTCTGGAGAAGATCACATTATACTGGGACTCAAATTATTTATACCAATAATTTCCAAATGCAATAATCTCCATACAATCAAGATAGCCAGGCATACAAGAAATTAAGACAACATGAGTAAGAACCTACGGAGACAAAGGACAACAGAAACAAAGCTGAAAAGACCTCAACTAGTGGAATATATATATGTAACTGAATCACTTTGCTGTACACCTGAAACTGACACAACGTTGTAAATCAACTCTACTTCAACAACAACAACAAAAGACTAAGCCAAAACACTCTTAAAAGAAAACATTGGGGTATATTTTCATTACCTTGGATTTGGAAATGGATTCTTAAATATGACACTAAGAAAACAAGCAACAGAAGAAAAAATTGACAAAATGAACTTTATCAAAATTAAAAACTTCTGTGCAAAGGACATTGTCAAGAAAGTGAAAAGACAACCTACAGAATGGGAGATAATATTTTCAAATCATGTATCTGATAAGAAATGAATATCCAGAATATATTGAATATAAAGAACTCCTACAACTCAACAACAAAAAGACAAACCCAATTTTAAAATAGGAAAAGGACATAAATAGATATTTCTCCAAAGAAGATACACAAATGACCAGCAAGCATATGAAAATAGGTTCAACATCATTAGCCATTGGTGAAATACAAATCAAAACCAGCAGATACCACCTCACACCTACTAGAATGGCTAAGTTTTTTTTTTTTGGTTTCTTTTTTTTTCATTTTTAAGGAAATTAAAAAGTGTTGGTGAGGATGTAGAACAAATGGAACGCTTGCACATTGGGGGTGGGAAAATAAAATGGTGCACCCACTGAGCCAAACGGCATGGTAGTTCCTCCGAAAGCTAAACACAGAATTACCATATGACCCAGCAATTTCACCTTAGGTATATACCCCAAAAATCTTACGCAGAGACTTTAACAGGTACTTGTACACCAATGATCACTGCACTATTATAGCCAAACAGCGGAAACACCCCAAGTGTCTATCAGCAGATGAACGGATAAACAAAATGTGGTGTATACATACAATGGAATGTTATTCATCCACAAAAAGGAATGAAGTTCTGATACATGCTACAACATGGATGAAACTTAAAAACATTACACTATATGAAAAAGCCATACAAAGAAGGACAAATACTATTCCACTTACATGAAATATCTAGAATAGGCAAATTCAGACAGAAAGTAGAATGGTGGTTGCCCGGGGCTGAGGGAAGGGGGAATGGGGAGTTATTGCTTAACTGTTACTGACTTTCTGTTTGGGATGATGAAGAAGTTTTGAAAATAGATAACGTACATAATTTTGTACAACATTGTGAATGTAATTAATACCACTGAATTGTACATTAAAAATGGATAAAATGGCAAATTTTATGTTATATATGTATTACCACAATTTTTTTTTTAAAAGTAAGAATCCAGTCAGAAACCAGAACATTTTCTTATAGTCTTCATCATTTGGTGGGGGTAGAAAAGCCCCACAATGAACCAAGATAGATTTAAAATTCAAATAGAAAATTACCCAGTATACTTTAACATAAACATTCAATGCATTGTCTACATTCCACATTCCTGGTGTTTTTAAATCATGATTCAAGTTCAAAATGATGCCCTTGCCATGGTCCAAGATTCTCCATCATACTGGAAATCCAAAGGGGTGGCTGGTACCAAAGACACAAATGAGAGGCAGGAGAGGACAGCAAATGACAACTGTCAACAGATGTGCAGAAGCCACAAGAGTGCCAACATCACCTTAGAGGAATTTAGGATGGAAAACAGGATTAAGCCAGAAACCAAAACTTAGAGGTGTTCATGAAAATTAGCTGTGAACCAGGAGCAATAGCTGAGAGTAAGAACCACAGATGAAGTGGGCAATGCCCTGGGGTCAAGCACAGTTGACCACAAAAGAGCAAAATCAGAGCTGAGCACAGGGCCCAGAGACAAAGATAAAGCAGGGTCAGAGTTCAGAAAAGGATGGCAAGGCAGAGGGGTCAGGAATCGGGATGTCTAATAGGAGCACTGTTTGATCGTGAGCTTCTGAGCCACCCTCAAAGCGTCTGTGCCCCCTGCTTCAGAACTCCACCAAGTGAGGTTATAAAAAACCCAAGTAGTAGGACCCAATTCCAGACTCACTGAATCAGCATCTCCTGGGGGTTGGACCCAGGTATCTACATTTTAACATGTTCCCAGATGATTCTTAGGCTCTCTAAAGTATGAGAACCACAAATCATTCACACAGCTTCTGAGATAGACTGGAAGCCCCAGGTTCAACATGATGCCCAAGATCTGTCCTCACTGGGGGCTATGCAGGTCCTGCCAGCAAGTTTTAGTAAACATAGACTCTGAACTTGCTGGGGCTGGAGAGGGAACTATGACAACAGCGTCAACTATTTATGGAGCACCCACCCTGTGCCAGTGCTTTCCTGGCATTGCTACACTGAATGCTTACTTATGAGAAGGGTCCCATTATTATTCCCAATTTACAGGTGATGAAACTTAGACTAAGAGAAACCAAACGACTTGTCCTGGGCCACCCAGCCAGGCAAGAGCAGCTTCAGGTTCTGGGTCAGTTTGACTCCAAGACCTGTGCTCTTTCCATATACCAACGTGTTACAGAATTTTTCAACCATTGTTTTAAAGAGGTGGTGGATGAAGAGGAGATTGTAGCATTAGTTGATGGTGAGTCTTTGGTTAATTAATAACTTATTTCACCATGGCATGTCCAGGGCATTATGGGGAAGCAAGACTCTGCTGTCTTTTCTAATTATCTTAATCCCCCAGTCAGAAGGTATTGTCAAGTTGTGTGTAATCTCGTTCGGTCTTTTTTTTTTTTTTTTTCATCTCAGTGAAGAAGGATCTGAGATTAAGTTTGAGAAGAGATTGAAAACCAAAGCTCAGAGGAACAGAATAAAATGATGCAGAGGCATCCTGAATCAGGAGACGACAAATGATACGACTTTGTTGCTGGAGCTGCTGAAGGAAGATAAGATGCTGAAGCCATCTCAGAGGGAAGAGCAGGGGGAAGGAAAGAGAGCAGAGCCCAGGGGAGAGAGATAACCGGGTGGAGAACAGAGATAAAAGGCAGCATAAGGGCAAGGCCAGGGAGGAGGACGGCAGGCCCTCCAGGCCACTTCCTTTCTCTTTCTGTTTTGTTTCTGTCTCTCAGGTTATATCTTAAAAGGGAGGGAGGGGGCCATTGTGGAGCATATGTGCAATGTTCAATCCTGATCATTCAATCTCTACGCCTGAAACCATAGCCTCATTTGGTGGTAAATCTAAACTCTAATCTCTCCAAGAACGTGAGGCCCAGGCCCAAAGACCCTCTGGCTTCACGTCCTTTACACTCCCCCCTCTCCCATTTCCAGGTCTGTTGTATTCAGACAGACGTAGGCAGGGAGAACACCTGATTTTACTGAGGTTATTAGGGGAAAACCTACAACTTCCTGCTGTATAGTCCTTTCCACCTCACACACTAGTATAATCATTGAGAGATCACCACGGTACTTTATGTGTCTGGAGGGGCCAGGGCACAGGGGCTAAGGCCCTGGGCTTTGGAGCTGCTCCAGAGTTTGAATCCAGCTCGACTGCAGACAAGCTACTTTTTGTATCTGAGCTTCCATTTCCTCATCTATCAAACAGGGATAAAACTGGCAACTCCCTCATAGAGACGTTGCTATGATTAAATAAAATAGCGCATTTAAAGTGCTTAGGGTAGTTCCTGGCACACAGAAGTGCTGAAATCATGTTAGTGCTGACTGCTGGCCCTGTGAGTAGGTCCAAGTGCAAAGCTAGGTGCACATGGCAGGCACCCCATGAAGATGATATTGACCCCTGGATTGAGGACGCTTGATTCTAGTTCTCATTCACTATAGAGGGAACCTGGAATGTCACTGGACCTCTCTGTGCTTCCCTTTTTCTCCTTTAGAAAATGGAGATGTACCCTTCCTCTGACACAGACTGCTATGTGTTTGAAAATGCTTAGAAAAGTATGAAACAGCATAGAAATACAGAAGTGGTCATTTCCATTACTCTAACACTGCACTTTTACCAAGCTGACGACTCTCTACTGAGCTTACAAAGTTTCACGGTAGCTAAGAATTTGCGCTCTAATTGGCCGTCACCTCCTAGGGCAGAATGTTTCCACCCCCATCCTGCATTGACGCCAGACACTTGCATCAAAGGCACAGTTCCACAGCTTCCAGGAAGTGTGCATGCAGAATTCCAAACTTTCATTCTTTTTTCTCTCTTCATTCTTTTTGCCTCTCAGGTACATTAGAAATGATTCAAATTTCTGTACTATGCATTTAGCATAATAAAGACGGAAATGGCTTTGTAGACTATAAGCTGTCTGGGAACAGGCAACAGGCAGGTCTGTCTAGTTCATCGTTATACCCCAGCACCCAACACGGCCCTTTAGCACATAGGAGACACCCAATACGCTTTTGTTAGATGAGTGAATGTGGTAGAAATCAAGACTGTTTGCCCAACAGCCATTCTTAGTTTCTTCCATGCTGACTGATCCTAAGTTTCAG
Organism: Balaenoptera musculus; assembly: GCF_009873245.2. NCBI lineage: Eukaryota > Metazoa > Chordata > Mammalia > Artiodactyla > Balaenopteridae > Balaenoptera > Balaenoptera musculus. The sequence goes on from NC_045787.1 coordinate 131,775,655, forward strand.
CTGAAAGGCAATGTGCACAGCCTCAGTTCCTCTTGCCTAAGGGTGGGCCTGTGACCCAGTGAAATATATGTGGAGGTCTTCTGGTAAACTCTATGAAACATTTCCCCTTTTGACAAAAGATAAGTGTCATATTAGGGAAAAAGTCCCATTTCCCAACTACCTCTTCCTTCCTGCTTGGGATGCGTTTGTGTGAGGGCATAGTAGAGCTGCGGCAACCATCTGCAACCATGAAGGAAGAGTCAAAGAAAGTCACTAATATCTCACTGCCACCTAAAGAATGTCACTAACCACCTGGCTCTACAAGGATTGAGTGATGAACCACCCTGGCTGCCAACCTTCAACACACCCTGAAAGAAGTTCAGGGTGGAGATCAGGAATGAGGAACTCTGTGCTCTGGGGAAAAAGGCAGAACAGGCCTTCAGATAGTTCGATATTTTCAGAAGAAAACTTTTATGAACCTGGATTCTTGCATCTTCACATACTTAGAAAAGCACTGAAACCATTAACTATCTGTTCCTTGTGACTAGCAGCAACCTTCTACAGAGATGTGAATGTACTCCCTTGGTTGAACATATTCCCTTCACCAAATTCACATATATACAGCGTCTCCCATTATATTTAGGTACTGGAGGGCAGAGAGTTGCCTTTTGACCAAGTTCCTTGTTCTGCAACAAAGGTTTCCACTTAACCTATCCTCCATGTGTCTCTTATCACCTTGGTGCCATCTCCTCATTATGCCTCTGATACCTCTGAAGAGATTAATAGTACTACCCTGTCCCTCACCCAGACATTCCTTCTCTGTTTATCTTTTCTGTTTTCTCATTATCACCTTCCACAAACCAAATATTATATCTTGGTTTTTAATTACTTTAATGGGCCTCATGTCCACAGTAATTGGGACATTGAGGTCATTATCTTGTCTCCTCAGATCTTCTTGAGCAGTTTTATTGATCATTTCTTGGACTAGACTCACATAAACCTATAACTTAGGCCAAGAGTTAACCTGATTAATTAGCAACATTACTTTCTGGTGCAAAGCTGTCCTCCCTTTAAAATAGTGGTTTGCAAACATGGCCGTATATTAGAAGTAGCTGAGGTGCTTTAAAATCTCCTGAAGCCCAGGTCTCCCCCATGCCAATTAAACCAAGAGTGCAGAGGGAAGTCCAGCTTCAGGACTTTTTTAAGCTCCCCGCAAGATTCCAGCATACAGCCAAGTTTGAAGATCAGTGGTTTAGACAAGTACTTCCCAATCTTTAATGTGCATGTGAATCACACAGAGGCCTTATTTAAATGCAGATTCTAAGGGTCTGGGGTGGGACTGATATTCTGCATTACTAACTAGCTCCCAGGTGATGACAATATTTGTCTGAGGCCCACAGTTTGCATAGCAAGAGTCTAGAATCTAGATTTTGCAGTCTATTCTAATGCTGGATCTGAAATTAAATTCCCCTTGGGTCCAATTGCAAAGTCACAGAAAAAAAAATAATCCCTGCAATAAAGTCAACAGCAGGGGCAGTGAATGAAAGAACTCAGAGGGTTGTTGTTTTTGATCTCTAATTTAGTTATGGACTTGGGTTGACAAACCATCCCAGTTTGTCGGGGACCGAGGGAGGTTCTTTCATGCAAGGATTTTGAGTGTTAAAACTGGGACAAGTTGGTCACCCTAGTTAATGGCGGCGTCCCTAAGAGAGCAACAGCTAAGCTTTGCACTTCAGCGCTCCAATTCCTGAGATCAGGAGTCTGCTTCAGGGTCAAGTGTGTGCTGGGAAAGATAGCTTACAGAAAAGAAATGCGGAGTTGCATGCCCAGCAAGAACTTAAAGAATGTGACTTCAAAGGGTAACTAATCAGGCAGGTGAAGCTAGAAAATTCCAAGAACAAGGTTATAACAGGGCCGTAGAGGTAAATCTAGGGTTACATGGTTTAGGTCTCTGCTCTAGCACTGGTTTCCTGTGTAGCCTGGTGGTAACTCATTCCCCCTCTCTGGGCCTCAGTTTCATCAGCTAAGAAATGAGAGTTGAATCCAAGGGTGTGTAGGGTCTTTCCTGCTCCCCCATCCCCCGACTGCTTATGCAACACGCATAATGCTACAACTGCAGAAGTACACCTTTTCAGCGCAATCTGAAAGTGAACCCACCTTCTGTTTCGCGAACAACCATCTCCAGGCCTCCCCAGCCTCCTCCACAGCAGCGTGAGCATTCATCATATTCGGGAACACTTCCCTTTGCTGTCCTTTAGTGCTCAGAGAGCCCAAAACTCACGGTGCTTTTTTTCTTTTTTTTTCTTAAGACTGCAACATGTTGACAGATCTAAATGAAACTCTATTTCAGATCCAGTCTTTTGGTTACAAGTGGTTTCCTCCCTCCACGCAGGGAGACCACTTAACTTTTCATTTTTCTTTAGAGACAAAGAGCCTCGCCAGCCACCCACTGCCGGATTCCTGTTAACCTTTCATTAAGCGCTGACAGCTGACTTCAGCTCTTCATGACTTAGTTCAACACATTCCCACTTCAGTGGGTCCACCTGGCTTCATTAAGGTTCCTGCCAGCTTCTCTATTAGCAGCTTCCTCCGCAAATGCAAATAAGATCCTGCGTAACTAATACGGGGGGCAAGGGAAGATTGAGCTATAAAGGGGTTGGCATTGGAGAACCATCCCAACACTCAGGTTGCCGTGGATCTGAGTAAACTAAAACCCATTTCGGACCAACACGGGTCAGCGTCTCAGTTTCAGATGCCTGAAGTGTTAAACGAGGCCCATCCCTGTGAAGTATGGGGTAGTGGTGAAGAGTGTGGAGTCCTTCAGGCCTGGTTTCCAGACACGGCTCTGTCACAGAGGGTAGGACTATGTGACCTTGAGCAAATTTCTTCACCTCTCTCTGCTTCTGTTTTCTTGGGAGTAATATACTGTTTCATGGGGCAGCTGTGAGGATTCAGTGAGAAACTGCCTTGACGCACTTGGTAGAGGAGCACCCAGAACGTAGCAAACGCTCCTTAAGGATGGGATGTTATCCATTTCTTTTAGTCTAGAAAGGCCAAGGTCGAGGTCGCAGAATTAGGTTGCTTTAAAGCCTCAAGGTTTGACTGTGGTCCCACCATGTAAACATCACCTGTAAGAGCCCTGTCTCCATCAAAGTCCTTCCTTGTGGAAATAAAAACACGACTCTGATTCCCTTCTACTGCATTTCCCTGGTGGGTTTTGTCTCATTTAGATTTTTAGGCTCCTTAAAGGGAAGTGATTCTCTCTTCTGGGCCCCCTACGCAATAGATACTAGGGAGTTTTTTGTAGACAGCTACCAATTCATCCTGATTGCTCGGAGAGGGAAAGAGGAACAAGTGCCCCAGCAAACTGCTCGGATCAAGGAGTCTCAGTATAAGAATTATATATTTATTAATTCATCATTCTGTGACTTCCACTCCCCACCCCCTAAACCTGTGAGTCTCAAACTAGCTGCCTTGTTCTAGTTCCTGGCCATGTTCTGCTTGCCTAGGACATTATTTTAATACTACGTGTGAGTGTTAGTAGTGCCTGTAAGTGGACACACAAGCTTCCATTTCAGTAGAGGCCACGTCACTTCCCCCTGCCTCACTCCTCCGCATCAGCTGCCCGTCCTCTGAGTTCGCCACCCCAGCCTTGGGCAGAGCCTAAGGGTGCTTATTCTATGCCCCCTTGGGTGGAAATCAGGAGATAGGAATCTCACATCTGCATTGGGAAGATTCCTCTGTCACAGCATGGAGAACAAATTGGAGACGGAAAGGAGTGAAGTTGGTGAGGATGGTTAGAAGCTACCCTAAGAGTCCAGGCAGAAAGTAATGCTAGCTTAACAGAGGGCTGACAAGGAGTCCACCCAGACCTTGGGCACTGGCTGCTAGAAACTCCCACTCCTCCCTCCACCACTCTACCCCACCCCCACCCCCGCATGGCCACACCCACCACCACAGAGCCTTGGTCACAGGAGAGTATTTTCTTAAAATCTCCATCCTCCTCTTAGGGATTATTATGCTTCCATAGTTCTCAAACTCTAAGGTGCATCATAATCACCTGGAAGACTTGTTCAACTACAGATCACGGGGCTCCACTGGGGAGTTTCTGAGTCAGTAGGTGTGGTGTGGGGATGAGAATGTGTACGACTAACAAGGTCCAGGTGATGCTCAGGCTGCTGGTCTGAAGTGCCCCGTTGCTGTTTGCAGCAACAGCAGCGGTTCTCAGCCCTGGCTGCACATTAGAACCACTTGGAGAAAAAAAAAAAAAAAAAAAAATCAGATGCCCAGGCCACACCCCAGACCAATTACAAAAGAATCTCCTAAAGGGTAGGACTCAGGAATTGACATTTAAAAAAATTCCCCAGATAATTGCAGTGTTCAGCTAAGGTTGAGAGCTACTAGGCTAGAGGGTCCTGGAGGCCATTACCAGTTGTAAAATACTACAACTACTCATTTAAATGTTTCTGAATCTGACCAAGGAGTTGCAGAAATATAGTTGGGAAAAGACTGAAGATGGCCCCTTGCAAAACACAAAGATACTCATTGAGCTGAGATGTTCTGTTTAGGGGGTATGGGATTTGCTGTCGGCTTTTCTAGGCAGACCCAAGTTGGTCATGGCCCAGGTGGTGGTCGTTTTGGAAGGTGGGTAGGCAGCATGAGCTAAGTTAGGACGGGGAGTCTCAATGACCCATGAAATGTTAAAACCTGTTTGCACAAGGTCACCTAGTCCCACTCCATTTTCCAGATGGGGACACTGAAGCCCTGCACCTGACTCTATTGCCCCACACCCACCCACCCCCAGTTTCTAAATTTGAATGTAACACGCTGGTCAAGCCATTTCCAGTATTTTCAGTTAACACAGAGGAGAAAGTCAAGCCAAATAAAGAAGCAACCCGTGTGCTGCTAATTATTTCCTTCACTTAGGCCAAACGTGCCACTCACCTTGGCACCAAAAGAGTGAGGCAGAAGGCATGCTGCCCTGGGCAGGTAGTTCTGCAAGTGCTCAGGTAAGAGGGAGATGTTTTTATTAACTGCTGGACCCGTGTGAACTCACAGTTCCAGGAATCTAGAGGCTGTAGCAGTCAAGTCATAAGACTGCTTTTTTCCCCTCTCTTAAAAGTAATGTCAAGAGAGTCGAAATATAAAGTATGGTTACCTGGAAAGACCGTGCACTTACTTCATTAAGGCGGTTACTGCCCCAAACATACTACCAGGAAGTATTTCAGACAAATTTCTTTCAGCTCTGGATGACTTTCCACATTTCTGCCCAACCAGAGGCCTCTCACTCAGGTGCACATTCTTTCCATTCAGTCAACAACTGCTTGTTTTAACCTCTCTCCCATGGTTCCTCATGCTACTGGCTCTCAAAGTGTTCAAATAAACCTGCTCTTATTGAGGAGCCAATTCCCATGAACTTTATTTAGAGAAACTGATCTGGACCGACTCACTGTCCCATCCATGTGCCGGCCCTGCTTGGACATCCATGTCATTCACCACAATTTACTCTGATGAACTCTTGGCTGTTTCCAACATTAAATTCCCCAAGCAAGAATTAAGATGTGACACTATGGTCACCTCTAAAGATACTCAGGTGTGAACAGAAAATAATAGAAAACCTCGACGTTTTAGAGGTGAGTCAAAATGATGGTGTGATTCCATGTCGTTTCCTGCATTATTGATGACAATCAATACATAATATATCATCAATATGTTATTGATGACAATTAATAACGCAGGGATGCCCATACCATACCCAGAGCGGGGCACTGAATTCTTTTTTTCAAACGGCTCTGATGTCCTGCTAGCCATCTTTTTTTTTTTTTTTTTAATTTATTTTATTTATGGCTGTGTTGGGTCTTCGTTTCTGTGCGAGGGCTTTCTCCAGTTGTGGCAAGCGGGGGCCACTCTTCATCGCGGTGCGCGGGCCTCTCACTATCGCGGCCTCTCTTGTTGCGGAGCACAGGCTCCAGACGCGTAGGCTCAGTAGTTGTGGCTCACGGGCCCAGCCGCTCCGCGGCATGTGGGATCTTCCCAGACCAGGGCTCGAACCCGTGTCCCCTGCATTGGCAGGCGGATTCTCAACCACTGCGCCACCAGGGAAGCCCTGGGGCACTGAATTCTTAAAGCTGGGCATAAAAGGAGAGATACAAATGCATGCAAGGCAAAGGCAACTACGGTAGGGAAGGGACCAGAAATCATGTCCCAGAAACAAGGCAATTTAGAGAAACATGAGGCTCTCCTTTCGGTATCTGGAGCACTGCTACCAGGTAGAAGAGAGTTTAGACCTGTTCTGTGTAAGCACAAGGAGTTCAGCTAGGACCAGCAGGCAGATGCTATCTGGACACAGACTTTGTTCTAAATATTTCTAAGTCTCAGAAGTGCCCTGAGATTGAATGGACTTCCTTGGGTGTGATAGTGAGTTCACCATCACTGAAGGTGTTCAGTTATACTGTGGAAGATCACTTAGCAGTAATGCTACAGAGATTAAACCATGAGAAGGTGTGGTCTCTAAGGTAACTTTCACTTGTGAAACTAAGGCAAGACTGGATCAGTGACACCAAGGCAACAGAGGGTTTTTTTTTTAAATAAAAAACAAACAACAAAACATTCTAAGACTTATTTTGATAATTCACACATCATATCCTCATCCTCAATCCTAAGAGAAAGGGGCACTTTAGAGTGTGAAAAGACCGTCTTCATCTTCTCTTCCGTCAAGGACATTTTTACCTTCTCCAACACTGTCTAGCCTGTAAAGAGAGAAGAGAGGCTGATGTGATGAGAAACACCAAGACCAGGAATGAATGGATGCTGCTAGATTATAAAACAACTAATCAAGGGCTGTTAGAGTTAAAAGGGCTCAGGGTCCATCCAGTCCAAGCCTCACATTTCACAGATGGGAAAACTGAGGCCACAGGGGATAAAGGGCTTTTGCCAATCTATTATAATAAGGGGATTTAAAGTTTCTGTATTAGCAAAGTATAAAATCATGATCTAAATGTATTTATTTACCAAGAGGATCTCCAAGTATGACTTTGAAAAGTTACCTTGCTAACCTTCAGTTTCCCTACTTGTTAATATTTACTTGTTAACATAGATATTGTGGTATTGATGCAATTATTAAGTGAAAGCAAGGTCTTCATCACAGTTTACACCAAATCTTTTCATTTCTTTACCAAAAAGCTATATAACAGGACAGATATCCAAAATCCCTTTCCAGAGACTCTTCAAATTATTTAAAAAACAAAACAAAAAACTGCTCCCATGGTCTAATTTGCCAGAGGAATTAGATCCCAGGAATGATACTATACATGTTTTTTCATTTTCCATACTGCCAACTCTCCTCTCAGTGAACTCCAGTTTAACAATGACCTTTTAAAGTGAGTCACCCAGAGTGGAACAAATAATGGGTAGAATGACATATCACCTTCTTTCTTTTGCATGTCATACTTCTGTTAATGCAACCTGCCACTGTATTTGCATTTTGGATAAATATCACAGTGTTAACCAAGACAGAGGTTAACGTGAGCTGAATCGCCACATCTTTTCTACCTCTAATGCCACATTTCTCCAACCATGTATTTAATCAGAATACAAACAGAAGTCATTAAACCACTGAGTAGTATCTAATCATTTGTAACAGCTTGTACAATCATTACAACAGTCAGTCATGCAAGATGAATTACCTGGTGTGTTTCTGGACACAATTGGTTTCCATGACTTTCCCTGAAAAGACAAGGCCAGGTTAGAAGCAGAGTAGCTGTGCTTTTGTGAAATGCTGGGGAAAGGACGGAGCAATATTATGAAGAGGAGAGGTGGTCCAAAGGTGGGAACTTAGGAACTGGATTTGGTAGAGAAAGCCACTCCTTTCCCCAGATCACATGATTGCTTCTTTAGGCCCCTAGTTACTGCTTGTCAGTCACAGAGTTGTTCCAACATCGTGGGCAATGGTGTTAAGCTGCTTTATTCTTTTTTTTTTTGGCCAGGCTGTGAAGCTTGAGGAATCTTAGTTCCCCGACCAGGGATTGAACCCAGGCCCCGGCAGTGAAAGTCCTAACCACTGGAGTGCCAGGGAATTCCCTAAGCTGCTTTATTCTTGAGTTATTTGAATTCAAGTAACTCACTTGGGTTTTAAAACACTTCCTTAGGACACGTACCCATAATTTCCCAAACTGTAACATGCCTTTGTATGAAGGTTAATGGCAAACTTCCACTAAGCTCCAAATTTCCTTTTGCAGTGTTCACTAGGGATAGATGTGGAGACACACGACTTTCACTGTTGCTCAAACAGGCTGAGATGGTTACTACTAGTCAGAGCTCCTCACTTACTACCAGTTTCTGTTAATGACTACAGAACAATTTTTTCCCCATTTTTACAGGACCAGGTGCTACGTGCCTGTACCTGGCATGAAAACTATAAACCCCGGTTCATGATTTCTTTTTGCAATGTTTTAAAACTTTTTTTTTTTTTTGAAGGCAGGGGAGGGCAGATACAAGGTCATGGACCAGCTCAAGAATCTAATGACAGCTATGGACCCTGTCCTCTGAAAACTGCAGATATGAATGTACAAGTGCTTTTGCACACGATTTTAAGGGATTCACTGGTCCCCTGAGGTCCATCTGTGGACCCTAGGTTAAGAAGTTTTACTTTAAGGGAACCAATAAGAAGACCGGGGTGATTCACGGCTCTCTTCCTGGGGCATTCCTAGCCAGAGGAAGAGGCTGGGTCAGGGTTTCCTCCACCCCAAGACAGTGATAAGAATAGTACTTCCCACTTAAGGCAGTCAGGAGCATGAAACGAGTTAGATATGTCAAGAATATAGCATCATGGGACTTCCCTGGTGGCACAGTGGTTAAGAATCCGCCTGCCAATGCAGGGGACACAGGTTGGATCCCTGGTCCGGAAAGATCCCACGTGCCATGGAGCAACTAAGCCCGTGAGCCACAACTACTGAGCCTGTGCTCTAGAGCCCGTGAGCCACAACTACTGAAGCCCATGCACCTAGAGCCCGTGCTTCGCAGCAAGAGAATCTACCACAATGAGAAGCCTGTGCACCGCAACAGAGAGTAGCCCCCACTCGCCGCAAATAGGGAATGCCCCCGCACAGCAGTGAAGACCCAACGCAGCCTAAATAAATAAATAAATAGATAGATAAAATAAATTAAAAAAAAGAATATAGCATCAGGACTGGCACAGAATAAGTGTCCAATAAATAAAGGTGCTCTTCTTTTACTTTTCTTTCCCAAAATATAAACTCTGTCAGGGGGATGACGCTCAAAGCCTTTAGCATCTTAGGGAGAATGAGTTTACCTCTAACCTCCTTGATGGGGATGATGAGGGCAATGACAGAAGTGGGACTCTAAGGAATGGGGAAAACGGGCAGGAAGCAGAATCCATCCACTCCCAGATACCCCCTGGAGTTTCCAAAGTTCTGAAGGGCTTCATCCCACCTGGTCCTGCCCTCCTTACCTCGAAGGAAAAATGCCAGAAGCAATGCCAACAGCACAAATCCCAGGGAGGGAGCAATGATCTTGAGCAGGTTGTAGTTGTTGGTCATTTTTATCTGGTGAGACACAGGGAAGGCGACCGGGTCACTCATTTCCGAACAGCATCCTCCCGTGAGTTTCCTATCACTAGCACACCATCCAGTGACCGGCAGCTTCACTGCAGCTCACCACCTTTTGCCCAATGTGTCTCAAGATCAAAACAAAGCCAGCCTTACGAATTAGACTTAAAAAAAAAAAAAAAAAAGTGGAAAATCTGAAACATTTTACCCAGACCCTTCCCTCAAATTTTCCTAAGTCTTAAACACCAGGCAGCTGGGCTGTGGGGTGTGAAGATTAAAAAAAAATAACTGTCCTGTAAGCTGTGGCCTCCACTGTCAAATCTCTTTACTGGCCATCACCTAAATCCTTTCAGCTCTACCTACACCTGTGTGTTAGTTCTTTTCCTGGCTGACTTAGACTTCTAGAGGCAATAAGATGAAAGAGAAAGTGGAACTCAATTTCAAATTTTCTGCAGTGGTGGTTCTCAAAGTGTAGCCAGGGGACCCCCCCATGAGATCAAAATGATTTTCAGGACACATTATTTGCCATTTTTACTGTCATTCTTTCACGAGACGTACAGTGAAGTTTCCCAGAGGTTACGGTTATGTGACATGTGATGTGAAGGTGTCAGTGCTCTGATAACATAATATGCAAGATACGAGAACCTCTATCTCCTATTGAGACAGACATTAATGAGACTTGCAAAAATGTAAACCAATGCCACTTTTCTCACTTATATTTTTTCATTCAGGAAAATGTAGTTATTTTTCATAAAGTATTATTTATGTTAACATCTAATGGGTTTGTTATACTTTTTTAAATGAATTCACCTTGTTTTTAACTTCTCAGTTTTAATTTTTACGAATATAAAGGGGTCCTGACACCAAATAGTCTGAGGATCACCGCTCTACAGGCAGCATCTTGTTCCCTGGGGGCTACACCATCTCCCATTGGCCAGGCCAGGCTCCATCCCCTCAGCTTCCTATCCCTTCTCTTACAAGGCAGCAGAGGCAGGGCAATAATCTCTCTCTGAGGAGAGAGGGGGGGAAGAAGGAAGAATGAATGAGAGCTTCACTTTTCCCTTATACGTTGTCTAGACTACCTGACGGTTTTACATGAAGCAGCTTGAATCACTTTCATAATACTACAAAGGAATGAAGGATACGCTCAGAAAATAAGAGGAACGCTGGTGACAGGTGTTGATTCTGTAGAATGTCACTAATTCTGGGGCAGCAGAGGGACCACATAATAATTTCAATGTTTTGGTTTATCCTTCTTTTCTCTTTTCAAAGCGTCTGCACATATAGAAGTAACGATATCAACATTATTTCTGCCAAGAGTACAAGTCTACAAATTCCTTCACTGTTTCATAACAGTTGCAATGTATTTTGCCCTTAGACAGATCTGCTTCCCCAGTCCATTTCCACAAACCTTTATTGTGGATTTTAAAACTGTAGGTCATATACTTCAAAATACTTCACAAAAATTTTTACCTGTTCTGATTCAAATCCATTTGGCACAAGAAATGGCGTCTCAGATGCTGGGAAGGAGAAAGAGAAGATAATGTTTATATTTCCTGTGGGAGAATAAAATGCCACATCCTGAAATAGACACTTCAGTTGATGTGTTTAATCTTTTAATCCCAACTTTTCTTTTTTTGCATAATTTATTTATGCCCATTTGTTTTGGTATGTTTTTATCTAAAGCTCATCTGCTGTCCAGTATTATCCCACAGGAGCATCTCCATTTTACAGATGGGTAGAGTGAGGCATTAGGCCAGCAGGCAATTGAATCTAAATTTTCTTTAAGCCCCGGTAATGTATTCAGGACTTTTCTCCAGCAAGAAAACCTGTCAGTCTATCAGTTAACAAATATTTATTAAGCATTTATTATAGGCCATGCACTATTCTAGCTGTACCATCGACCTTCTCGATGGAGTTTACAACTTAGTACAGAAAACCAAATTTAAACAAATAATGTAAATAGTTGAAAAAAAGCAATTGTGCAAAATTCTGGGAAGAAATAGTATAAGGTGTCAGAGGTACATCATAAGGATGGCTGAGCGGTTCTAGAGGGTCACATCCTTGAGAATGTGAAATTTAAGCTGAGACACGGAGTCATGGATTTATAACTGATAGCTGAGTTCAACAAGGGAACCATACTGAGAATATACCAAGTACTAAGCACAGTTCTGGGCACCAAGAATGCAGAGATGAATATGGTATGGTCCCACCCTCATGAAATTTACAGTACACTAGAGGAGGGAGACCAGAAGCTTATTTCAGCCTAACAGGCCAAAGGTAAGGATGCAGGATGGACAGCCTGCTGGGGAGGGTGGGCAGAGGGAGAGGCACTTAGCCCCACGGTAGTTCAGTGAGTGCTATCAGAATTAAGCTCCATGAAGACACTGTCCCTCCGTGCCCGCCCAACAGTGGGACTCCAACACTGCCTGGCACATACTTGGTGCTCAGTAAATGTTTGTTGAACGAGTTAACACCTGAACTGAGTTAAGGTTGTGTAACAATGAACAAAGCAAGATGGTAAAGGCATTTTAGGTAGAAGAACATCAGCAAAGCTATGGAAACATGAAACAGGATGGTTCCCATTCAACTGGCAAGCGTCTGTGAAGGTGTAAAACGAGAAGTGGGGGGTGGCAGGGGATGGCATGGAGATGGGCAGGAACCAATCACGGAAGGCCTTTTGTTTCATGCTGCTAAGTCTCCCTTTAGTTCTGTAAGCAGTGGGAAACCACAGAAACGTTTCAAGCAGGTTATGATCTAGTTAGGAGGATAAGAGAAGAGCCAAGAAGAGATTACTATCTATCTGATTCCAGGTCTGAAATTCAGAGCTGGAAGTGAAGGGAGAGAGACAGATTCCAGAAATGCTTAGGAGGGAGATCAAGAGGATACGGACATTGAAGGTGGGGTGAGAAAGAGCTGAGTCTTAGATAACTTGAAGTTTCCTCCTTGCGAAAGTGGGCCATTGCCTGAGCTGTCCCCTAGGACTGGGAAGAGCAGACGTAGCAAGGCAGGGGACAGAAAGGCAAGGAGCTCAGATTTAGAGTCACTGAGTGTCAGGTACCAGAGGGACATTGCAAACCCTATTTGCGTAATAAGCAGTTGACTGATTTGACTCTGAATCAAACTCGGGAAAAGGTTGGAGCTGGAGATACTGATTTGGGAGTCATCAGGATCCAGGCAGCAGATAAAAACCTCAGAGTGTGTAAGAAACCCAAGGGCTACATGTCCAGAGAAAGAGAGGAGCAGGAATCCTGAGAAACCCTAGCACTTAAAAGGTAGGCAGAGGAGGTGGAGGAGAAGGAAGAAGAAACAGGGCAGGGAGCAGCGAGTGAGAGCAGTGTCCCGGGGCCAGGGCAGGGGAGAATGTCCAGGAGGGATGCAACGTCATATGTGCAATAAAACCTTCCCACAGAAGCAGAACACAAAGCCACACACAGAGGAGGCCCGAATGTAACACATAGCTAGGGTAATAATTATTGAAATTGATCGCTGTTTCCCCCAAGCTTCTCTGCACTCAAGGCAAAAGGAGAAACGTGACAGGTTTTGTAAGGCTCATAATTTGGTACAAGAGAGCTTACTTGTTCTACAGGGAAAGTGACTTGTTGAATGCCTAGGAGCATAAAACTCAGAGGGGGAAATTCAGCATGTTTTCATATCCTACAACTTAGTTAATGTTGTTTTTCTCTCAGCTATTATCCCCTAGAGCTGGAAACTGCAGGAAAGTATTCAAAATTCCTACCCTGTTCTGTCAAAATCCTGCTGTATCACAATCATTTGTGATGGGTAAGCCTGAAATTGAAACCATCAAAGAGAAAAGCCAGCCTGGGTCATTTCTGTCAGAGCTAATCTGTATTTTAAATGGGAGTCGTCTAAAGGGAGACACATTTTGCAAACACAAACCCTGCTGAGTGATACCAGACAGCACTTTTTCTTCTCCTTCTCCTCCTCCTTCTTCTGAAAATGCCAGAAGCCCAAATGGAAGTACTCATAGGGCTGCAGTGTTATACACCAAAGAGCAACAAGAAATACACACTGGTGGTTGGCTTTTCTTCCTTGTGAAAAGTAGCAATGCCTGCGGCCGGGGGATAGGAGTTAGACAAGTCCAGGCTATTGGTTTTCATGTCCTCTGTGTTCTGCTGGCCATTACGTTCTCAAGGCCCTGAACGCTGCTATGAGCACATTCAGGCAAAGGCAGAGCCTCCCAGAACTTGCAAGAAAAGCACTTCTGTGAGAGAGGAATTGTAGTGGGTTGAATATTGTCCCCACGCCCACCCCCCGCAAATCACGTCCAAGTAGAACCTCAGATTGCAACCTTATTTAGAAATAGGGTCTCTACAGACGTAATTAGTTAAGGATCTTAAGATGAAATAATCCTAGATTTAGGATGATCCTAAATCCAATGGCTGGTACCTTTACAGGAACAGAAGAGGACACACAGAGCCACACACAGAGAAGGTCATGTGAACACGGAGGCAGAGATGGGAGTGATGCTGTCATAAATCAAGGAATCCCTGCGGCACCCGAAGCTGGAAGAGGCAAGGAAGTATTCTCCTCTAGAGCCTTCAGAGAGAGTAAGGCTCTGCTGACACCTGGATTTCAGACTGCTAGCCTCCAGAACTGTGAGAGAATAACTTTCTCTTGTTTTAAGCCACCTTGTTTGTGATAATTGTTACCGGAGCCCTGGGAAACAGATACAGGTGTTAAAGGAAATTGACATATGAAGAATGAGAGTGGCCTTCCATGGGGGAAACCAGCCTAAGAAAGAATAAGGAAATGGGTGCTGAGCACACATAAGATGACTAAATGGAATCGAAAGGCCTGGCATTAAGCTCAAAAGAGCATTAATCTAATATATTATTACTAGCATTCCACTGAACATTTAATCCTCAGGAACAGCCCTATGGGGCAGGCGTCAGCCCATATTGCCACTGAAAAAACTAAGGTTCGGAGGGTTGAGCAATGTGATGAAGGTCAAATAGGTCGTAGGTGGTGGAGCTAGAATTTGAACCTGTCTGACTGACATCAACACCTATGCTCTTAACAACCTTATTATACTGGAGTTCGAGCATAATTGTACCATGTAAATAGCATGTCCCACTGAGGCAAGAAGGAATGCTCAGTATAATGATTTGCACTGAATCTAGAAAAGTGATGGTCCAGAGCCGTGGTCTCCAGAGAGGGCTCAGCGCTCACCTTGACTGTGCAAGGCCATCCACTGGGAGTGGGGAAAATGAGAGCTTCTGTTTACATTTAATTAAATTGAATCCTTGCAACATTTATTCTGGAGGGATATATTCCAACATGTACATGTTAGTATGGAGGTGTATTTGAACAAATTATCAATAAGTGTTTTACCACTAATAATACATTTTTAGCCTGGTCAAGAGAGGAAGAATGAGTCACTTGGAGACTATGGTAGACAAAGTAATGAAACCCAAAGGTGTCCATGTCTAATCTTCAGAATTTGTGATATGTATATGTATGGCAAAAGAGACTTTGCAATGCGATCAAGTGAAGGCTCTTGAGATGGGAAGATTATCCTGCATTATCCAGTGGGCCCAATGCAATCACAAGGATCCTTATAAGAGGGAGGCCAAAATGTCAAAGCTGGGTAGGTGAGGATGGAAGAAGAGGTCAGAGAGAAAGAGAGATTTGAAGATCCTATGTTGCTGACTTAAAGATGGAGGTAATGGGCTGAAAGCCAAAGAAAGCAAGTGACACCCCAAAGCTGGAAAAGGCGAGGAAATTGATTCCCCCCCCCCCAGACAATTCAGAAGGAATACAGCCCTACCAACCCCTTGATTCTAGGACTTCTGACCTCCAGAACTGTAAGATTAATCTGTGCTATTTTAAGCCACTACCGTTCAGGTAATTTGTAATAACAGCAACAGAAAACTAACACAGAGACACTGGCCTCTAAGATCTTCCAAGACAAAAGTGGCTCTGGGGATGGGCACATGGGATGAAAGGAAGATTGCCTTTTTATTTAAAAGTTTTTTGTACACTTTGTAGTTTTGTCATGTAGGTGTAGTATCTATCTTTAAAAAAAATTAGTTAAATTGCAAGAACAACAACAAAAGAATCTTAAGATTAACCATGCTTTTCCCAGGTCCATGCACTCACCAATGCTTCTGATGAATATCAGATTTTCCTACAAGGTGAGAATGTATTTACATTAAAAAAAAAAAAAAAACCAAAATAGGGACCCCTTGGCAGCTAGAGTTCTCACTGTAAATTAGTAAATTGGCTTGCTGGTTTAATTTTAGGCTCTTGAGTTCTGGGTATACATGGGTACTCTGAAAAATGGAATTTCTGTAAAAAATTAACCCCAGACCTCAGAGCACAGTGAGGCTGCCAGTCTGCCTCCCTCATGCTTTACCCCACTAAGTATTTCCCCCCAGACTTCCTGGCTCTGTGACCTTGGGCAAGACATTTCCTCTCTCTGAGCCACAGTTTATTCATCTGAAAATGCTGCTATTTCACCAACTGATCTCCTATGTCTTTTTTAACCTTTATATCTCTGGATAACTTTTTACAAAGTATTTGAATGACCTGAGAAAATTATCATTACATAGTAATTTTTTTAAGGATATAAAGCTATACTTAGTGTAGGGAATGAACATGTAAATACTTCAACATATATATACAAACACATGCATACCTCTTGTTCCCCAAAGAAAACTAAAAAGAAATCCAGGCTAAATACGCCTGACTTTGAGTGGAAATATCGTAGGCAATTCAATTTTTTTAATTAATACTTTTGTATGATTTCTAATTTTCTCAAATGTGAAAACTTTAAAATATTCCGTGTATCATGTGTTAATTACTGGAAACTCTGCAGGATGACTTAGTCAAGGGTAAACTGTTAGGGGTGTGTCATTTATCTGAAGCAAGGCCACAGTGACATTCTAAGTGAAACTTTGAAGATAGCTGTTAGAAACTCATTCACCCGCAGCCAAAGAAGGGTTTTGTGGTGCTATTAGAAAAAGACACCTCCTAAGATCTAAGAGTACTGAGGTATGAAGATGTAACAGGATATATATATTAGTCATTTTTAAAGCTCAAAAACGGTTTGTTTTTTTAAATAATGAGTGCATATAAAAACTGGTGAAATCCAAGTAGAATTTGTAGTCTAGTTAATTGTATTGTACTGATGTAAATTTCTTCATTTTGATAATGTACCGTAATAGTGTAAGATGTTGCCACTGAGGGAAGCTGGAGGAATGTGTAGCTCTCTCTGTACTATTTTTGCAAGTTTGTGGAAGTCTACAATTATTTCAAAATAGAAAGTTTTTAAAAATTAGTTTAAATATCAGCCATTTCATATAGTTCAATCTAATCTATGCATGACACATAGTAGCTTTGCAGTAAAGACTTGTTGAACAAAAATGTTGAATGAACTTTAAAGCAAGTTTTAAAAGACTATAGAGAGAATGATTTTGTAAACAATTTGAGCATTTTTGAAATGCTATTATTGAAAAATAATAATAGATGTGACTACGCTATTAAGAACAAAAAAATGACCTGACAGGATATAGCCCAAACTGTTACAGTATTATCTCTTCATCTCAATCATTTGGGGCGGGGGCTGGGTGGAATGTTTGGAATACAAGGAACTTCAACTTTATAGGGTTTTAACTTTTTATTTTACAAGAGCATGTATTTATTTCGTAACATGAAAAATAAAGTTTAAATGTTAACAGTACGGCATGAAAACACCATCTTTTCCCTTCAGAGGACTTCTCATCTAGTAGGGTAGGGGGCAATGTTCAGTGTACACTCAGGAAAACAAACCTATCCAAATAAATTCACATCTGCCCTTTCTAAAGAACACATCCGGTATCTGTATGGTATAGATCAAGGGCTGCAAATGACAGCCTAGGGGCCAAATCCAGCCTTAGCCTGTTTTTGCACAGCCTCAGAGCCAAGAATCCTTTTTAGATTTTTAAATGGTTGGGGAAAAATCAAAAGAAGCAGAAGAACTCATAACACATGAAAACTGCAGGTACTTTGTATTTCATTGTCCATCAGTACAGTGTTATTGAAGCCTAGAGACACCATTTGCACGTGTGTTATCTCCGGCTGCTCCTGCAGTGTTAGGGCAGGGTTGAGTAGCTATGACAGAGACAGCACGGCTTGTAAGGCCTGAAGATGTATTATCTGGCCCTTCACAGAAAACGTTTGCTGACTACTGGTAAGTGAGTCCACACGCAGAAACAATGCCCATGGAGTCAGGGAATTAAATGTGTTCTATCTGAGTACAATTTTGAAAACCTTCAGACCTTCACACCCTAGGGTGTTGAGAGACTTCCCTTCAAGGTGGTTTTATACCTGAGGGAGTACACTGGACCCCACTCTCTTACTCAAATAAAACCATGTGCTTTGTGCAATTCTGGAATGGCACTGAATTTTTAGGGTAGAAAATCTTTTAAGAATCTGTTTTGAATATTGCCCGTTTCCAGCCCATTAACAGAAATGTGCTTCAAAACTCCTAGAACTTCCCTCTCAGAATCAGTTTACTGAGCACTATCACAGGCCTGGCATAGTGATGAGCACTTCATGTAAATTATTTCACTTTAATGCTTACAAAACCCATTTTACAGATGTATAAACTGAGGCTGAAAGTTTAAATCACTCATCCAAGGTAACACGGACAATAAAAGGAAATTTGAACTCAACTCAACTTGGAATGACTCAAAAAATCATGATGGTAACCTCTCTGAGAGAAAAGAAAAAGAGCATATTAAAATCCTATTTGAAAATGTGAACTCTCTAACCAATGGGTTTCGTGCCAGAAATCACTTGGAAATAAGAGCACTATCTTCTTAGTGGGTACATTTTAAAACTCATATTACATATGTTGACTCATCACTGAATGCATAGACACTGGGACTCATCGGTCTCTACTTTTAAAACAAATTTAGTTTTGAAATAAGTCAATTCAATGATACAATCTTAACACAACCTAGAATTTTAAAAGTCAGAACTTCAAGCCTTCAGAGAAGTTTCTTTCCTTTCCTAAGTAGCGGCTGGCTTATGCTGCCCCCTTGTGGATTACTTGTGGTATGGTCTTAAAAAGCCAAAGAACAGCAAAAGGATTCAAAAGTCTGAATGTTTTAGATTTGAAAGGAATTCAAAATTATCTCCTCTGATTCCCTTTTTTTAATCAAGAGAAAAATTAAAATCTAGAGAGACAGTTTCATTTGCTCAAGGTTTCACAGTAATAAGTAACAGAGGAAGTGACCAGAACCCATACTTCCTGACCTCACCTGGCAGCGCTAAAGCAGTTCTGGAATTTCAAAATACCTTTTGAAAATAGAAACAGGCATTTACTGAATTCACATACTTCCTTTAAATTTTGGAGACCCCAGCATGTTTTTGATGTGGAATGATCAAAAAGAGTAGATGCACTTCAATCAATCAATCAAGAGAGCATTACATACATGAATCAGGTGTTCCTTAGCTCCAAGAGCACAATTGGGTAGGGTCCATTTAATTTTGAAAGGAACCAGAGAGCAAATTGTGTTGGCACCCAAAGTGGTTCATAAAGGGGGAGGAATGATGCGATGACTTCACGTCTTACACAGGTGAGGTAACAGAAGGAAACCAGAGACTCAGAACACCATTGTTTGAGAGTCACCCAGTTCTAAACTGTGTCTCAGCCTTCCACTGCCTCCAAGGATGCCCAGCAGCACAAATGTCCTCATCATTGTGACAGCCCAGAGTCACCACCTCAGGCTACTTCTGCCGCGTGCCAATCTGCATGTCTCGGTGAAGCACAGACAAGACCTCATCCCTAATCCTTCCCCACTGGACTCCTCTCTGAGGGGCAATGCCTAGCACTGCTGTGCACACACCAGCTGATCCCTATGTTTTAATTGAGGGAGAGGGCAAGGTGCACATTTCACAAAGAACCCTCTGGATTATCAACAACAATAATAAATGGATACCATGTACCAAGCACTTACTCCATGCCCAGCACAGTGCAAAGTGTTTTCCATGTTTGATCTCAGAGCATTCTGCACTAGGTACCATTACTGTCCTCATCTCACAGCGGGAGTCCTGTGGGCTAGAGACGTCAGGCAACTGGCTCAAGTGACATAGCTAGGAAGGGAGAGAGCAAACCTCAGAGGCAGGATTACCTACCTGTAGAGCCCAAGCTCTTATCCTCTGGGCTCTATGGCCTTTGGGAAGTGTACCAAGAGCTCACATACACTTGCTCTGAAAAGATCAGTGCTGGAGGGTGCCTGACCATGCTATTTCATGGCACAGTGGGAAGTGGTCCTGTTGGAATGGAACCCTAGTCCTCCACTGCCTAGGTGGGTACAGTTTCTGAAAAGACATTCTAGAAATTATTATTATTGATGACAATGTTAAGCATGATGGAAGCAGCTAAAAACGCACAGAGTATTTTCACATTTATTATCACATTTGAACTTCAAAATGAATCTATGAGGCAAATAAACTTGGGCAGAATTATTGAAAGGGGAGGAAACTGAAGCCCCGAGAGGTCTTGTATCTTGCCCAAGGCTGCAAAGCTAGTGCTGATTGCTGGTAAATGGTAGAGCAATGATGTCTGATTCCAAGTTCCACTTCTGTTTCCCTCTTCTGCTTCTGGGTATCACAGGAGTCAATAGTCCACAAGTGTGGGTAGGTTCTTGCCAAAGGGCATTGGTACCTTTATTCATTGACTTGTTTGTAGTGGGGAGAACAGCTACCTCACCTCATCACAGAGTTCACTGAGGTTTATCTATTGATCCTACCCTCCTGTGAAACCGGAGATGTCTCCAGGGCCTGACTTGGTGTCCGAGGGACATTTTGGTCTGCAGAGCGGTCACCCAGCTCACCTGGGTAACCATTAGTGAGGACCCATCTTAGGGCCAGCTCTGAGTTCTGTTTTCTGTGGATGGTACCTTACTTCACTTTCACTTTCTGTTCGCCTTACCATGGACATGCCTCTCCTAAAGCTTGGCAACTTTCTTTCGTCTTATTTGGTTGACCTTTCTGAAGGAGAGCTGTTAGATGCTAGAATTACACGGATTCAATCCCAACTTTATTAACGGAAAAAAAAAGCATTTGTACGGTTGATAGATGTAACATTATTGTGAGAAGCATCATGAGAATCCACTTTTTGTCCTTTTCCTTCATCCCCAGACTGCCAGCCTACCAACTGATTCCAGCCTGCGAACAGCACTGGGCATGAAAGGTAAAACAAATAGGCTACTGCCTCACAAAAGTTGTTGACTTTGAAATCAACTGCATCCAATTTCCTTCCTCCTAACAACGCCATTTGTGAGTGAAAATGAGCTTTGCTTCATTCCCCTGCCTTCGTCTGTTCCTTCTGCTAAACTTGCACTGAGAATGGCAACTCCTCCTACAAGTTCTTTATGCCCTTGATCAACTGAGGACCCAGAAAGTGTCAAGTTCTGACAGGACTCAATTTTGACTTCAATGAAATAGTGCAGCGCAGGGGAAAGAGCTCTGATTTGGGACCCAGAAGAGAGTCCTACATAGGACTTACTTCCTCTTCTCTTTGAAATTTTTTCGTGCTTCTCTGCTTCAGTTTCCTTCCGTGTAGAATAAGGAGAGTCGACTACACCAGCAATTCCTAAATGCCTTCCTGGGGCTAGGGCTGGGCTTCAGGTTCTTGGACCCACCCCAGGGGTCCTCATTCTGCAAGTCTTGGATAGAGTAGGGCCATCTATGCTTTGACTAAGCTCTCTGTGGTTCCAGCCCATGGCCAGCTCTGGCATAGACAGACTGGATGATCTCAGAGTTCAAGGTCTTGGTTCCCCAGTCTTCTCCTACCTCCCTGGGAGGTCAGCGTGAGATCTGATTGCTCTCCCACCTTCATTTATGCCAACCTAACTCCCCTGTCTCCTATCTCCATTTCTAGACCGAACCCTACCTCTCCCATTTTTGACGGCCCCCCCTCCTCCTATAACAGTACTAGCCTCCTCCCTCTACCCTGCCTCCCCTCTAAATATTCACCCTCCAACTCCTTGAAAGAACGCCTAGCATTTATTCTCTCACAATCGCTCAGCGTTGGACTTCAGGGTGTCCATCCACAGAGCTCACCCTGTTCGCTTAGCGGTCCTCCTGCCACAGTTCACAGACACCTGTCTAGATGCCACATCCTACCTGACCGGTATTTAGAATTCCCTCATATTTAAGTACACACTCCATAATCTTTGTCTCCTGGACCACTTCCTACCTCTGCTGTCTCTCTAACTGGCCCCCTGGGCCAG
Source organism: Balaenoptera musculus (assembly GCF_009873245.2). Taxonomy (NCBI): domain Eukaryota; kingdom Metazoa; phylum Chordata; class Mammalia; order Artiodactyla; family Balaenopteridae; genus Balaenoptera; species Balaenoptera musculus. The sequence continues at coordinate 131,797,448 of NC_045787.1, forward strand.
CTTTTCTGCCTCTACTACACCCTCTCCTAATGGAGTCGTTCCTGTAAGGAGGTGGGGTGTCTGCCTTCATCCCACCCTTCTTCTCCCACAATATCTTCAGACGATGCCACAGGAGCTTCAATGACACCCTCTGCTAATGAGACAATAGAATCAAGTGTTTAAGAGCTAATTTTCAAGAGCCAAGAGACCTGGGGTTCCAACTCTGGCAAATGTCTTAACCTCTGCAAACCTCAGTTTCTTCTCCTTTACAACGAATGCAATAATAGAATCTTCCTCACAGATCTGGACGATGCCTCATGATGAGATAATGCACTGAAAGCATGGAGCCCAGCCCTGTCCTATAATAAGCACTCAGTAACTGTCATATTATATTGATAGGCCTGAACTCTCCCTCATGAGATAGTACGTATGAAAGTTTTGGCATAGGGGCAACTCCTTATTCAGCACAGTAATGATTCTTTGATCACAGGAGGTGCCAATCATCAGACACCCAATCCCCACCGAGGCATCCGTAAGTCCGCCCAGCTCCACATTTCCAACAGCCTGTTAGACATTTCCCAGGGGCACGTCAAAGTCAAGATCACCCAAATAAATTTCACTCTTCCTCCTGGGATTCCTTTACCAGTGAATCCATCACAGCGAGCTGATCTCCCAAGTGCGGAGAATCAGTCATCCTTCCTTATTACTCCAGTCACCAAGTCCTCTCAGTTCAAAGTCCTAAATGGCTCTGACTCTGTCCCTTTGCTGCTGTCACTGCTGCCATCATCCTAGTCGAGACACTCACCTCCTGCCTGAGTTATTGCAGGAGCCTCTCTGCCTCCAGCCTTACTCCCCTCGAGTACATCTTCCACACTCTTGCCAGAGAAATTTTTCCTAAAACAGAGCTGAAAATGCCATTCCCGACTCCAAAAACATGACTGGATCCGTGTGACCCTGGAATGAAATCTAAATTCTTCAGCCCATCAATCAAGTCCTTTAAGAACCTAGGCCACTCCTAGCTTCCTGTCTCCATTAGATTAAACTAGACTCTTAAACAATAGCCAAAGATTTCATGCTATTATAAGTCCCCCTATTTCTGCTCATGCTGTTCTCCCTGCCTGTTCACCCTTCTCTGCTCAATGAGATGTTCTCATCCATGAAGAACCAATTCAAGGATCATTGAGTGAAATCATCCTGGCCTTTCTTTCCAAGTTAGAATCCTTCTCTCTCTTCTTTGGGCCCCCAGGGCACCTTTTCATACTTCTATCCCAAAACCAAGCTCACTGGATAATTGTTTGCTCTACACAAGCCTGTCTATCCCACCCCTTTAAGAACAGAGGTCAAGACTTCCTCATTTTTATATGTTCTGGGCCCTGCACAGGGAAGCACCCAGGTAAGCCATGTTTAATGAAAGACAGATTTGAGAGGCCTTTACCAAATACCATGTGACCTATTTCCATGTATCCAAACCAAATGCCAAGGTAAGGATATAAAATCTCATCTCCAACCACTTTTCCCTCTGAGAATCCTTTGATTCCATGGCAAGGCCAGCTTGCTCTGGACCATGAAGCTTGGGCTGGTTTTGTAAAACAGAAAGATACAGTAAGAGAACAAGAACTCCTAAAAGCACCCCATCCCCACTCCCCCACCATCCAACCCTGGGATGGAGAAAATGCTACTGTAAGAATCTCAAAAAAGGAAATTATGACTATTACCAGAGCAATGTTCATTTTTTTTCCAGTTTTCCTGGGTTGACAGCCAAGTCCTCATGCATATTTGGGGGCATTAAATTTGAAATTATTTCACAGCTTGGACTTCATGCTGTTGATGAGTATAATGATCCACCTGGGGGCTGAGAAAAAGTGAATCCTAATACTTGAGGAGCAAATAGGAAAATCTGCCCTCAGGGAACCTCTGTTGAGAGATAGTGGCTGATAGTCTTCGGACAAAGGTTAACTGTACGTGGGATCAGGAGAACTGGCCTCTGGTCTCAGCAGCCTCCCTATCACTGCAAGCCCTCTCTCAACTCGCTGGCCTTTGCTGGGCCTCAATTTCCTATCAGTTTTCCACTAACAACACCTCCCCAAGAGTTCACAGGCCCAAATTTAAAACCTCTGAAACCCGTGTAAGAGTCTCAGCTCTCCCTCTGCCGCACTGTGTGATCTCAGAAAAGTCACTCCACATCTCTGAGCTCCATTTCTAGGCAGCCACAGAGTGGAGGTGAGGATTTGACACCCTTGCAAGGGCTTCTTCAGGTGATGTCTGCAGACCAAACACCTTCAAAGCAGAGAAGGGCACCGGAGCAGGAGATACATACTTGGAGGTGTCTAATCAAATAAATAATACAAATCAGGAAGCCCTTGCATGGCAAACTCGACCACAGCTCTTTTTCAAGAAAGCTTGATTCCTGAGCCTAAATTATAGAGTGAAGCCTCCCTAGATTGAGTGATGTGAGAAGGACAAAACAACTGAGAGTCATCAGAAGATTAAAGATGTCCACCAGAGGAACAAAACCCATAACTGAGAGTTCCATAGAGCCATGTAATAAGCAGCCAGTGAAAAGCTTTCAGAATCAGATTTATTTTAATAGTGAGTCGAGAATGACTGCCATGAGATTTTTTAAAAAGCTTTCGTCACTTCCCCAAGTTTGCAATTTTGCCACTCATTGGCTGTTTTCCTGGTGCAATTAGCAGTTAAAAAAAATCATAAAACCAAAAAGTGTCTCTGCCATGTATGTGAGGGTTTATTCTCTACTGTATGTCTGTCTTTGTGCCAGCGCCATACTGTTTTGATTACTGTAGCTCTTTAATATGTTTTGAAATCAGAAAAAAAAAAGTGTCTCTGTATTTGGAAGGAAGTGACTCAGCTGGGAGCTGGTAGATGTGGCCTCTTGCTCCCCAGCCGGCCTGGCCAGAGAATGAAGATGTGTGAGTAGGAAGATCAGCAGAGATGCAGTGAGCAGAGGGGATCAGAATCTGTCACGAGGACTGTCATTTACTAGCCAGTAATTATGGTCCAGACATTTTTCTAATGCATTGCCTCACTTAACAGCCCTATGAACCATGTACTATTATCTCCATTGTACATTTTGAGGAAACTGAGATTTCAAAAAGGCTAGAACAAGAACCTGAGATTCTAAAAGAAAAAAATAAAGCATAAAACGTTAGAGCTGGTATATAACCCTGAGCCTTCACATTCCCCAAATGAGGTCTTTTAACCCCCACCTCAGGCTACCGAGAAGAATGTGAGGAGAAAGGACTAGAAAAAAAGGATTTGGGATGTTACTGAGGCACTAAAAGTGAGGCTGAGACATAATCTGCAGAGGATTTAATCCCAAGCCACCCGATTTTATTTAGGAAATGACATGGTAATGTGGGTCTCCTCACCCTAGCTTCAGAGTCCTTACCCAATAGAGATGTTGGGCCACTAGGGAGCAATTTGGGACCATTTCACACATTCCTGCGGCCAAGCAAGAAATGAAATTAATCCTCAGGCTAGAGGGACTGATTTGAGTTCCCAGCTACCTAGAGGCGTAAGAGTTCGTATTCCCCTAACAGACTGCCTTTAGCTGGGGGGAAGAAACCTATGAGAATTTTTATTGTTGTTATTGTTGTTTGTGTTTGAATTATGGTTCCTAATCATTTGGAGCTTTACAGAATTCTTGGAGAATCTAATAAAAGTTCTATACTTTTTCCCCAGGAAAATGTGTGTGCACATATACACACAGAACTATATATATATATATATATATATATATATATACACATATATATATATATGTGTATATATATATATATATACACATATATATATGTATATATGTATGTATATAATTTCAGGGGGGTTCTTGTCCCCCCCGCCAAGTTCATCCACAGACAACTCCATTTAGGAGTCCATGTACACATTTTAATAATATCCCTGGAAACTGGGTGTGATCCCACCTCTCTCTCTGCACTGCTGTGTGACCTTGGGCAAATCACTCCACATCTCTGAACTCTGTTCCAGGCAGCCAAAGAGAGGAGGTAAAGAATTGCCATTCCAGGTAATGCTAGTTTTAGGGAACAATAATTGTAGCAAGATCCACTTGAACAATTAAAAGCAGCCCTCAACCATGGAAGCCTGGCCATCCAAAAATTACATGAAGACATGAGGAAGGAATTGGGAATATTTAGCCAAGGTAAGAAAAAGCCCACAGAAGCATGTAGGTTCTCTGAAATGGGTTGAAAGCATTTTTATGCAAATGAAGAAGTAGTTTTATTCTCTAAGTGCTTCCAGAGGGTAGATGGGGCGGGGGCAGCCTAGCAAGGGGTCAGAATGGCATCAGAGTTGAGCAGAGAAGGATTAAATCCAGGTCCATCATCTACCAGACAAGATATGTAACATTCATGGACTCTAAAATGGAGGTGATAATGGTATCTATCTCATAGGATTTTGTGAAAAATCAAATGAGGTAATGCATGTAAAATGAAGAGTGTTGAAACAAAGACAGACCTCAGTAGGTGTTAGCTTCTCTAATAAACTCCCTGACCCTCCATTTCTTTATCTGTAAAATGGGGATAATACCTATACCTGGCTAGAAGGTCACTGTTAGATTTAAATAAAACAATACAAGTTAAAACACTTATACAGCACCTAACACCTAGCTAAATCCTCAGTATGTATTATAAATGTTTCATTACAAAAACCAATGGAAAAAAAGGATGGTAAATGACAAGAGCATGATATTTTATTTCAGACTGGAAGGTAAGGCAAAATAAAATAATACCTAAGAGTATGGAATCAGAACTAGACTTCCTGGATCTGGCACCCAACAGCTGTGTGGCCTTGAAAAAGCTATGACAAATAGAGATTGGAGCATCTGGTAAGAGGGATTGAATTAAGTGGCCCAGGAGAACAGTTGACCCCATGCTGGCACATGATATGTGCTCAATAAACCCTGGCTTCTTCCACAACGAATAGATGTTACACAGAGACTGACAGACCTTCCTATAACCAGCTCCTCTTCAGGAGTGCCGCCTATGGGTATGGGCACAAGTGTTCTCTCTCCCAGGATTTATCAAGCAGGAGTGAAATGAAATTATCAGGGATATTATAAAAGATGGTAAAACATCAGATGACCTTCTGTTCCCTTGTAATTCAGTGTAAAATAGTCCAAGATTTAAGTGGAATAAATGAAACATTTTGAAAACTCGTTGCCCATCCTTTGTCACTTTTCTAGTTGCTACCTTCTCTTCTGCCAGAAAATAGGCCCCCACCCTACCGCATCCCATGGACAAAGAAGGTTTGGATCACTGGCACCTTGTTATCAATATCCAGTCCAGGTTTCCCGTCCTCCCACTGTGTGAGTTAGTGCATGCCAAAGCTTTTCAACGTGAGATCACCCTTGCATTTCATCTTGATTTAGAGTCTTCCTTCAAAACCTATCTCCCTTCCGCTCACTCTTGTCTGGACCCTCCAATTCCATCTTCCAAGCCTTTGTCAGTGATGTTACATTGCCTCCTTCACAGAGTTAAAGGATTGCTGTTTTCTGGCTAATAAGCATAGAGAAAGACACTCCAACTCTCTGTTAATCAGAACAACAGAAGAATGAGATGACATTTTTTTCTCGGGAGATTGAAAAAAATTAAACAAATGGTTATATCGAGTGTAGGGAGGACATGGGAAAGCAGATACTCTGTGGGTGGGAAGATAAATTAGCACAGCCTTTCCAGAGGACAATTTTGTAATAGCTATAAAATTTAGAAGCACACATTTCAGACTTCCCTGGTGGCGCAGCGGTTAAGAATCCGCCTGCCAATGCAGGGGATACAGGTTCGAGCCCTGGTCTGGGACGATCCCACATGCCGCGAAGCAAATAAGCCCATGCACCACAACTACTGAGCCTGCACTCTAGAGCCTGCAAGCCACAGCTACTGAGCCCGCGCGCCACAACTACTGAAGCCCATATGCCTAGAGCCCGTGCTCTGCAACCAGAGAAGCCACCTCAATGGGAAGCCCACACACCACTACAAAGAGTAGCCCCTGCTCATCGCAACTAGAGAAAGCTCGTGCACAGCAATGAAGACCCAACGTAGCCAAAAATAAAATATAAATAAATAAATAAATTTATAAAAAAATAAAAGCACATAATTCTTTGAACCTAGCATTTCTCCTTCTTGGTCACCACCCTAGCTAAAGAAACACTTGCATGAACACTAAGGAGACACCTATAAGGATCCTCACTGCAGAATATTTATGATGTGAAGCTTTGGAACAACCTTAGTGCCCCTCAATGGGGAAAGGATACTGTAAGTACCCATAGTAGAAAATACTATACAGCAATTTAACACAGTGATGGAGATCTACATAGACCAAAAAAGAAAGTGGTCCAATGTATAATGTTAGGTGAATAAAAATGCAGAAGGCTGCACACAATATGATAGCATTTAAAAAAAAATCTACACACAAAACACAACTGTATATTTCTATATCTATACCCAGTCATAAGGGAATAGAAAAAGATCTGAAGAATGATCATCTTCAACTAATATCAGTGATTAACTCAGGGGAGGAACTGGGATTAAAGACAGGGAGTCAAAGAGAATGTTTTTTCTACTTTTTAAAAATGTATCCCTAGGGAGTTCCCTGGTGGCACAGTGGTTAAGACTCCATTGTCCCAATGCAGAGAGCGCGGGTTCCATCCCTGGTCAGGGAACTAGATCCTACATGCATGCCACAACTAAGGAGCCGGTGAGCTGCAACTAAGGAGTATACCTGCTGCACCTAAGACCCAGAGCAACCAAATAAATAAAAATAAATAAATAGCTTTAAAAAAAGGTATCCCTAACAAAAATACACTGGTGTACTATTTACATAATTTAAAATAAATTAGTAACGTTTTGAAAGATGAATGGTTGCTTTTCCTACTAGCATTCCTAGCTTCAGATCCCAACAGCGGGTTTTCAGAAATGAGGCAGAGAAGGGATGGAGCCAACACTGATGGCTTCACTTTCATCTCAGCTGGTGGGAGGATAGCAGGCTTCACTTTCATCTCAGCTGGCGGGAGGATGTAGGATGTGACCACAGTGCAACCAAAAGAGCAGAATTCCAAGAAAAGCAGGCAGTTGACAGATTGTTCCCAAGTCCAAAGGCAAACCTCTCACAGGAGCACAACCCCCTACCTCTTGGCTGAGAAATCACCGAGTCACTCGCTTCCCGCATCAATGCCTGGTGTGTTGACTGGAGAACCCAACTTTTAGACCCTGGAAAAAATACAAAGGAAAGGAGAAAACAAACTTAGGTAGATGCCTGTCTTCCTATTTTGCAGGGAGGTGGAGGGGTGGGGGGGGCACTCTTCCCCTAAACTGACTTCTGTCATTAAAAAAAAGGGCTAATGTTTACTGAGCATTTAGTACATGCCAGACGCTGTTCTAAGTCATCTACCTGCATTCTCTCACTTAATCCTCAGAAAGAGACACAGGGTAAGTGCTTCATTATTCCCATTTGACCAGTTAGGAAGCCAAGGCCCAGAGAGATTAAGGAACTTTCCCAAAGTCACACAGCAGAGAAGAGGCACAATTTGTACCCAGGCAGTGTGACACCAGAACGCACACATGAACCACTCTATCTTACTGCCCCCCTATACTCTACTATCACAAGCATTGATTTATTTACCTCATAGATGTCTGTTTTCCTCTGCTTGATTATAAGCTCCACTAAGGTAACAGCTACCTTTTGCACACTTACTAACATGCCAGGCACTCGTCCAAATTTTATATGCATGAAGTTACACAATGGAGGGCAGAGACCCCCAGGGGAAAGTAGTACAACTGATAACCATGCCCAGGCAGGCCCCTCTAGCACCTGCAAGGCTGTGAATTATTTTCAGGGTGTTCTCTGCCCCTGGGCACTAGTAAATACCTAAAGAAGTCTGGCTGGATGGATGAAAGGACAAATGAATGAAAGAACTCTCTCTCCACTATAAAGAGCCAAGGAGTCAAGTGAGCACACCCTCTGGGGTTTCAACACAGAAGACCGGTATGCTTGGAATTGGGGGATGAGATAGCCAAGCACCACCCAGCCTAGAGTGGAGAGGCAGATATTCTAGAGATGTGCTACCGTGGAGAACTGCACAAACAAATCAAGGTCAATGGGTCTCTCTCCCTCTCTCAAATCAATACGGAGGAATGAGCCACAAATGCGGTATTGATACCAATTTGTCCCAGGTGGGCTTCATGGCACACAGGACCCAACAGTCATCTCTAGCCATCTGACTTGGTGACACTCTAGTCAGTGTTTCCCTCAGTCTAAGGGGTGAGGAAAGAAAAAGAGAGAACCCCGGCCACATACCTTTGGATGTGAGCAAGGCAGTGGCTGCAGAAGTCGCCTCAGTGCTTCTCTGAGAGGTCCTAGGGAGAAGGATCGTTTCTGATTCTGGAAGAGAAAAAAAAGTTTGATAAAAGGCAGCTAAAAATAGGTGTTTGTGCTGAGTGGTGGGATTTGGGGCTATTTTTATAGTTGTCTTTGTACTTTTCTAAGTTTATTTCAGTTTTTCTTCCAAGGATTGTAAGTAATTTTTAGAGTCTAGGGGAAAAACTGCAAATGTAGTATTCTAAGATGATTATTTTAAAGACCAAAGGAATAAAAAAATACATATAAAAATTGGCTTAGGGTTCATGGACCTTAGGCGACTACACAGAGTATAATGGAATTAGCCAATTCGATACTGTAAAGTGGTTTAAATTAATCCAGGCCTTATTGAGGCAGCTGAAATGCCTAAGCTTTCAAGCTATCTCATGATTCTTTTCTAATATTCTTACCTCAGAATCAGAGGTTGAAACGTGGTGGGAGCTTTGATAAGCCCCCATAATTAATGGAGCTAGTAATTCAGTGAGAGTTCCAAGATGTAGGATGAAAAAGGATTCAGGATGAAAGAAGGAAGGAAAGTAGGGAGGGAGCTAGAGAGAGAGAGAAAGAGAGAGAAAGAAAGAGAGGAAGGAAGGAAGGAAGGAAGGAAGAAAGGGAGGGAGGGAGGGAGGGAGGAAGGAAGGAAGGAAGGAAGAAAGAAAGAAGGAAAGAAAGAAAGAAAGAAAGAAAAGAAAGAAAGAAAGAAAGAAAGAAAGAAAGAAAGAAAGAAAGAAAGAAAAAGAAAGAAAGAAAGAAAGAAAATGTAGAACCAGTTCATCAAGGGATATTTTAAGGCATCTGGAGGCCTTTCCTCAACCAATCTCTAACACCTGACTAGGGACTTAAGCCCCGGCAGGATGGAACTGGTGTCTGACCCAGGGTGACATTTCCTGGTTCTTTACTAAGTGTCCCCAAGACTCCTGGGAGGTCAACTGGAGAACCAAAAATGCTGACTTTTCAAAAGCACAAAGGGAAAAAAAAAGCAACAAAAAAGGAAATCATAAAACAATGAAAAGGAACAATTTAATGAAACTATACACACACACACACAGTTATGGGATGAATTGTGTGGTCCCCTCCCACCCCCGCCCCAGCCCTACCGGAAAATTCATACATTGAAGCCCTAACCCCAAGTAGCTTGGAATGTGACTGTATTTGGAGATAGTGCCTTTAAAGAGGTAATTAAGGTAAAAATGATGTTATATGGATGGGCCCTGATCGAATATCACTGGTGTTCTTACAAAAAGAGGAGATTAGAACACAAACACACAAAGGAGGAAGACCATGTGAGGACACAAGGAGAGGACGGCCATCTAGAAGTCAAGGAGAAAGGCCTCGGAAGAAACCAACCCTGCTGACACCTTGATCTCAGACTTCTAGCCTCCGAATTGTGAGAAAGTAAACTTTTGTTGTTTAAGCCACCCAGTCTGTGGAATTTGTTATGACAGCCCTGGCAAACTCATACACAGACACGCACACACACATAGACCTAAGAGCAAGTTGCTGGGCTGCCCCATTCAGCAGGAGAACCCTCTTCCAAGGGATCCAAGGTGCATCTGACCAGCAGAAGGGAAAGAATGGCCCGTTGAACCAGGTACCTGCAGTGAGGATGGGCCCTTCTGTGGAAGGCTCAAGGGTCAGAAGTATCGTGTCTTCCTCATGAAGGGAGCCCCGTGTTGTCAGAGGGCATGCGGCTGCCGTGGTGGGGAGTGCAGCAGTGGTTCTCATCTGAAGCGGTGGTGTGTCTGGCAGGTCAGGTGTAGGCACGACTGTGGTTGTTGGAAGCACAGCTGTGGTTGTCGTCACGGCGGTGGTGGTGGTGGTGGTTGGGCGACGGGTGGTTGTTGAGCGCGTGGTCGTGGGACCTGTACCCAATAGAAGATACGTCTGGTGCCAAGTGGAGACGGAGGAAGAGGGAAACACTACAGATATAGCCAGCATCAGTCCATTTCTCTGCCTTTCTGCTACCTCACCCAGCCCACGAGCCTGGACCACTAAAATGCCCATGAGAAGTGGGTTTCTTAACTCTAGTCCTGGCCTTTCCAACCTGTTCTTCACACACTGGCCAGAGTAATCTTTGAAAATGACAAACCTAATTATGTCAGTCCCCTACCTAAACTTTTTTACTGGGTTCTCCTTGCCCATAAGACGAAGACACAACCCCCAACCTCACCCTCAGGGCCCCACCTGATCTGCTCTTTCTTTCCCATCTCGGGCCTCCACTCTATTCTCCTCATTTTTCCCCAGCCTACTGGCCTTTCTTCAGTTCTTCCACAGTATTAGTGACCTTCCATCTGAGGGACTTTGTACCTACTGCTTCCTAGACTCTCTCTTCCTTAGATGGACTCCTCCTTAACCCTCATGTCTCGGCTAAAAGGACACTTCTGCAAGGAGGTCATCTGCATTCGACAATAACAATGTTTTTTGCACACTCATACTTGACCTTCATAGCGTTTGTTGCATTTCCTAACTACACATTTATTTGTTGATTATTAGGGAATGTCTGTTTCTCCTAGTACACTGTAAGCTCCACGAGGGAATGGCTGGCATTTATTTTGTTCTCTGCTACAAATCTAATACCTACGACAGTGTCTGGTACATAGTAGGTGTTCCAAAAACATGGCATGAATGAGTAAATGAATGATCCCATCAAAAGTGAGCCCAAACATAACATTTCAGTCAAGCAAGATGAATAAGCTCTAGAAATTTGCTGCACACATTGTACCCATAGTTAACAATAGTATATTGTACACTTGAAAATTCATGAAGAGGGTAGAACTCATGCTAGGTGTTCTTTCTACAATAAAAATTAAAATCTAAAAAGAGCGAGTCCAAAGAGTGTAACATAGGGTGAAAATGTAAGTCTCTTTCAGATATTAAAGATGGGTTCATACCAAAACCACTCACCCCCTAAACATCTGAATCTGAGTTCATTAGCAACAGTTATTCTACAGATACCACCCTCTCTTAAATATGTCAAATTTCCACTAACTCTAATGGACCAGAAAGACATCATTAGTTCAAGTGAACTTAGAAATGTCCTCATAGAGTACTGATATCAACCAATATTTTATAGCATAAGAGCTGGTTATATCAGGCTTGAAAAGCAAAGACTTGGATTGGCATCGTTTAACTTCCACAAATCCTAATGATTTTGATTCCACAAATCCTATCTCACAAAGTTACTTTGAGAGAAAAATATACTAAATATATATATATTCAGTATATAAAAAATATACATTCATATATGCTTGTGAAAGTTCTCTAATTAGAAGCAACCACATCAGTTGTTCTCAAATTTTACAGCACATGAGAGTCACTGGAGAAGCTTATTACTTGCATGGCTAGCCAGAACCTGCCTTCCGAGATGTCAGTCCAGTTACAACAGAGCCCAGGAATCCTCAGTCCTCGGTGCAGGCTGAGCACAGAGCTGAAGTGGAGAGGCTCCGTTCCAGACCAGCAGGAACAGTGGTTATTGTTCACATAATTCAACCATAGGCTGCACTCCATGCAGCTCAAATCTTTATGAGTTGGGGCTTTCCTGGTGGCACAGTGATTAGGAATCTGCCTGCCAATGCAGGGGACATGGGTTCAAGCCTCGGTCCAGGAAGACCCCACAGGTCGCAGAGCAACTAAGCCCGTGTGCCACAACTACTGAGGCTGCACTCTAGAGCCTGCGAGCCACAACTACTGAAGCCCGCGGGCCTAGAGCCCATGCTCCGCAACAAGAGAAGCCACCGCTGTGAGAAGCCCACACACCGCAAGGAAGAGCAGCCCCCGCTCAACGCAACTAGAGAAAGCCCACACACAGCAACGAAGACCCAACACAGCCAAAAATAAATAAATAAAATAAATTTATTAAAAAAAAAATCTTTATGAGTTCCACCATATTTCAAATTTCATCAAAGGCAACTGATAGTAACAGAAGGAAAGATCACCTGAAAACTGCTATGACTATCTCCCAATCCCCTGCCCTTTCCCCTCTGCTGGAAGTTGGGCTTATGGGCTGAAGCCGATCCATGAACAACACATTTTATCTCGTTCATCCGATGTTTTTTTAAATTTTGAAATCTTTGCCAACATGCAAAAATCAATATACTTCACATAATAACTGGGAGATCTGAAAGCACTGGGCCCAAATTTCTGCAATTCCCTAGAGAAGAAGCAGCTGCCCTCTTCAGAGTGACCATGAATTTCACTGGTTCCCTTCCCTACCCCCCACCCTCTACCCCTCACTCATTTCTGTGGGATTTTTGGCTCCCACAGGCATCTGCTCCAGACTGCGGCTCCTCTAGTCGTCAACATGTCTCAGATTTAATCTGCCCACTCATTGCTTAAGCAGCTTCAGCCTCTCCACATACCACCCACTGACTCTAGGACCCGTGACTCGTGAACCTCTCCATCCATAGACACAGCCCCTGTGTGCTCACCTCTCCTCAGCTCCAGGCGGATGTTCTTCTTCACATCGTTGAACCAGCCAGGCACCTCTATGCGGCAGCAGTACACACCACTGTCACCTTCGTTGGTGTTGAAGATGGTCAAGGAGATATCCCCTCTCCGGATATTCCCCAGAAGTTGGTATTTTGGCGACTTCCTCGAGACCACCCTTGTCCCATCGGTGTAGAGAAGCTCGTCATTGCATTTGGAGTTGGGACACTGGCCTTTGCCCCAGCACATGATGTTGCTGTTAGGAGACCAGGATGAGTACATACAGGGCAAAGTCACCGACTGACCCAAAAACGCTCTCACGACAATCTCTGATGCAGCTGGAGCTGTGAGGAAAGATGAGAAAACTAGGTTGTGAGGTACTGAAATCTCTCAAATGTGCTCTACAGGGATTGTGCAGATAGATGCTTCCAGGAAGATGAAGAGAGTCGTAGTGTACATGTTTCTTTAGCCCAAATTCTGGCCTGCCCTTCACTGCTGCTAAGCTCCTAACTCCACACCCCTCCATCCCTCAAGTGAAAACAGCTGACCGCCTGAGTCTCTGAACACATCTCCACAGCAGATTTGCTGATTAAAAAAACTCTGACCTTGAGTACCATTCAATAAAACAATAAATTCTCCATGGAAAATCCTGACCCTTTAATCCAATTCCACTAACTCATATAAACAGGTCCAAAACAGCACTCTACCCAGTGTATCTTAATAGGCAGTGATCACCTACTACTGACTTGAATGCCTCCAATGGGTCTCTGTCTGTCTTCCACCCCAGAGTGTTGCTATGGCAGGGAGACAGGCTGTTGAACTATATCCCATTGTCCTCGTCTCCTTTTAGTATTGGAGATAGAAATTAATTGCTCTGGACCATTTGTTTGTTGTTAGAGAATGTGAACTTAGGTGGAGTTTGTGGATTTTTTTTTTTTAATGTTAGAACTGGAAAGGAATCACAGGAATTCTTTGGAATGGCAGCTGTGACATAAAGATGCTGGTGATTAGGTTGACCATGTTAGCTATATGAAATAGAACATAGCACAATTTTTAAAATGAAGTATCTGTGTTTCCCAACTTCAGCAGCTCATCAGCATGGCCTGGGGAGCTTGCTAAAAATACCTATTTTCTTGCCCAACCCTGAGTCAGAATCTCAGAGGCCAAGGCCCATGGAAATGTACATAACCAAGGTCTCCAGGTCGTTCTGAGGTCACTGACCACCCACTCTGTTTGAGGACCACTGGACAGCCTCTTCTAAGATAACTTCCATCTCTGAGAATCCGTGAAAGTTTTTCACTGCTGCAAATGTTAAGCCCTCTGATTTAATTGAGCATCAGTGATTGTTCTCAATCAAACCATGCTATTGAGAGGAGAGCCAGGCAGGCTATAGCTCCAGAGTGTCAGGATGACATCCTGCTCCTTCTTGAGTACCTAGATCCTTTTTTTTTTTTTTATTTTTTTAAACATCTTCATTGGAGTATAATTGCTTTACAATGGTGTGTTAGTTTCTGCTTTATAACAAGTGAATCAGGTATACATATACATATATCCCCATATCTCTTTGCTCATTGTTTTCTTCAAGGTACCCTCCAGTAAGACTCTCCGTTCACTAACTCTGTTAACACCGTTGTCTAAGTTGTGTAAGACATGGCCAGTAGCACCGTGTTCCTCCCTGACCCTAGGCGTCAGCAACTTCCAGCTATCCTTCTCTGGGAGAAGGTGAGCATGAGCCCTAGTAGTTGCCCAGGTAGTAAGCCAAATGATGTACTTGCTGGGTTTTGCAAAGTTTGCTCTCATGATGAAAGGTCATTCCAAACTCAGACCCGCCTGGAGCCTTCCCTAAACTCATCGTCTCTTTACTTTGCCACAATGGAGATGTTTCACAGATTGTACATGCTGCGGAAGCCCATTTTGCCCCCCATGAAGCCAGGGAAAAAAATAATTGTCTTCAACCTCAGCTGTGATAGCAATGTAGAACACATGCACCAAAAACCAATGACTTCTAAAATATGGGCTTGTTCCTATGAATATTTGGTAAATTAATAAAAAATGTGGGACACAATTATTTCTACTGGAGATCCAACAGTCTATTATCCCAAGTATCGCAGTATAGAAAGAGGCATCCTACTACTCAATAAGGAAAGACTCGATAGAAAAACTGGCAAAGGCAACAAACACATGGAAGAATGCTCAACATCATTAATCATTAGAGAAATGCAAATCAAAACTACAATATGATATCGTCTCACACAGGTCAGAATGGCCATCATTACAAACAATAAATGCTGGAGAGGGTGTGGAGAAAAGGGAACCCTCAAACACTGTTGGTGGGAATGTAAATTGATACAGCCACTATGGAGAACAGTATGGAGGTTCCTTAAAAAACTAAAAATAGAACTACCATATGACCCAGCAATCCCACTACTGGGCATGTATCCTGAGAAAACCATAATTCAAAAAGAGTCATGTACCACAATGTTCTTTGCAGCTCTATTTACAATAGCCAGGACATAGAAGCAACCTAAGTGTCCATTGACAGATGAATGGATAAAGAAGATGTGGCACATATATACAATGGAATATTACTCAGCCATAAAAAGAAACGAAATTGAGTTATTTCTAGTGAGGTGGATGGACCGAGAGTCTGTCATACAGAGTGAAGTAAGTCAGAAAGAGAAAAGCAAATACCGTATGCTAACACATATACATGGAATCTAAAAAAAAACAAAAAATGGTCATGAAGAACCTAGGGGCAAGACAGGAATAAAGATGCAGACCTACTAGAGAATGGACTTGAGGACACGGGGAGGAGGAAGGGTAAGCTGGGACGAAGTGAGAGAGTGGCATGGACATATATACACTACCAAATGTAAAATAGATAGCTAGTGGGAAGCAGCCGCATAGCACAGGGAGATCAGCTCGGTGCTTTGTGACCACCTAGAGGGGTGGGATGGGGAGGGTGGGAGGGAGGGAGATGCAAGAGGGAAGAGAAATGGGAACATATTGTATATGTATAACTGATTCACTTTGTTATAAAGCAGAAGCTAACACACTATTGTAAGGCAGTTATACTTCAATAAAGATGTTTAAAAAAAAAAAATAGATAGCTAGTGGGAAGCAGCTGCATAGCACAGGGAGATCAGCTAGGCGCTTTGTGACCACCTAGAGGGGTGGGATAGGGAGGGTGGGAGGGAGGGAGACGCAAGAGGGAAGAGATCTGGGGATATATGTATATGTATAACTGATTCACTTTGTTATAAAGCAGAAACTAACACACCATTGTAAAGCAATTATACTCCAATAAAAACGTTAAAAAAAAAAAAGAAAAACTGGCAAAGGACAAAACAGGCAATTCATAGACGAGGAAATATGAGTGATCAGTAAATTTCAACTATTAGACTGGCAAAAAATTAGAATGCTGATGATATGACGTGTTGGCTAGACTGGGAGCTGGGCAATGACTTAGCCTACTGGAGTAAACTGGAGTGAAATGGGGTGTGAATTGGTACAGCCACACTCTGGGGAAATGTGGCAGTTTTGGTTAATACTCAACATGCAAGTGACCTAGCTAAGCCTGGGCAATTTCATGGTTTGTTATTTGCTCTAGAAAAGCACAGGTGCTCAAAGAAGCCTATTGGCAAATGTTTACTGCAGTGTCATACGTGTGTGAATGAAATGAACAGTGTGTATATGGGGAGCGGCTAACCTATGGCACAGTCCTTCCGTGGAAACACAATGTACAAGATTGATAGAATTAGACAGATTTATATCCATCGGCATGAAAACTCCAAGCCTTATTAATGTATGAAAAAGAGAAATTTCAAAACGACACATAAAATACACAACCATTTAAAAAAATAAATAAACCAGTTTGCAGGTTTTTGTGGGCACAGACATATGAAAGTGAACGTAGAGAAAAGTGGCTGGTGGGACATACGCCCAACTCACTGTGTCAGCAGCTCCATGATCAGAGGAAAGGGACTGGGGTTGACGGCAGTAGTCAAAAGGGATTTAACTTTATAACATTTTAATTTTTCCACCAAGGGTGTCTCTGTATTACTCATCAGATTAAAAATTAATGTTAAAAAAAAGGAAGCAGGTGTGGCAGAAAAACACCCATCAGGCTTACATTGGGAACCTCATTCTGCCAGTTACTGCTTTTGTCTTTGGAGGAAAGGCACACTAATCCTGACCTCATTATCCTCATAAGGCAGAGGGGGAAGATAATGCTCGCCTCAGAAATAGTTCTCAAGTTCACAAGAGATGGAGTATTAAATGCCACATGAAATTAATAAATTATTAGTACAAATAACCAAGCATTTCTGATCTTAGAGATAGGATAGGAAACTGTTTCTTTCCAGCTGCAAAATTATCTGAAGCAAAGGAATCATTGGTATTAAATCAATTTCTCTTTTGGGGAATTACCCAGGATGGTGGGTACGACCTAGGTTCTGGTGCCAGCTTGGTTCCTTCTCTAGCTGGTGACCTTAAGCAAGGCCTTTCTCGAGTCTGGGTCTCAATTTCCTCATCTACAGAGTGAAGGGTTTGATCTGGCATCTTTTAAGAGCACATTCAGTTCTGATCACCAATGAATCTGAGCAGTCACTGCCTTCTACAATGGTCATTTTAGAAAAGGCACAAATGAAAAACAAACAGATCATCCACCAGGTGCTGCCTTCTTCAAGTAGGGTTGGAGAAGCCCACTCAGTCAGTGTCCAGCCAGTAGCTGGAAAGGTGGCCAGAGCAACTTTCAGCATCACCAAACCCTCCACACCTCCAGGTCCCAGGACAAGGTAAAGACCAGACAAAAACAATGATAAAGAAAGGGACAGGAACTGCTTTCATTCCACTAACTCCCACAGGGTATCTGAGGAGGGAGACAGTTAAATGAGCAACTACTACAGGGCGACAAGTTCTCTAATGGGGGGACTCCAGGGAGGACAGGAACTCATAGCAGAAACACTTAAACCAGTTTGGAGGCTATGGGTAGTCAGGAAAAGCTTGACTTAGGTGGAGACCTGAGGATGCATGGAGTTCTAGAGGAAAGAAAGGCACAAAGAACAAAGGCTTGTTTTTCGTGGAATGTAGGTGTTTTCTCATGCAGCACATTTGAAAGATTCATGTACAGAAACTATGAACTGTTAAAACTGCAAGGGACATTAGATATTGTCTAGTTCTAGAATCATGGATTGTTAAAACTGGTCTTTTCCAGGTCCCTCATTTCTTCCATGGAAGGGCCATAGTCGCCAGTGTCAAAAGTTAATGACCAAGGGCTTCCCTGGTGGTGCAGTGGTTGAGAGTCCACCTGCCAATGCAGGGGACACGGGTTCGAGCCCTGGTCCGGGAGGATCCCACATGCCGCAGAGCAACTAATCCCGTGAGCCACAACTACTGAGCCCATGTGCCACAACTACTGAAGCCCGCATGTCTACAGCCCGTGCTCCGCAACAAGAGAAGCCACCGCAATGAGAAGCCTGCGCACCACAATGAAAGAGTAGCTCCCGCTCGCTGCAACTAGAGAAAGCCCGCGCACAGCAACAAAGACCCAAAGAAGCCAAAAATAAATTAATTAATTAATTTAAAAAAATGTTAATGACCAAGATGCAACTTCAGCTCAGCCCAGAGCATTCCACCTGTATAGCAGCAGGATGTGAAGGTCTATACTGGTCCACACCTAGTGTGTGTACATTTGCATCATCCGAAACCTGGAAACAATATGCAGAAAAGGTAAACCTCACCTGGACGCCTGACCCCCAGCAAAATAAAACAAACCAAGAAGCAAACAAAAACTCCTAAAAATAAAGAGAAAAATAAGGATTATAATAAGGGGTCTTAGCAGAACAAATTCCCCTGGCTCTGACTGTGCTAGTAAAACCTGCAAAGGACATTTCTTTTCCCCATGTTATCTGACCCCTTATCTCTGTGTCTCTTCTTAAATTACCATTCCTGGTATGAACATAAATATCCCCACCCTAAAACTCCCAAACCAGTCTCAAGATAAACCCTGTATCACAAAGGAAGGGAGAGACCTTCCAAACAAGAGAAGCTGAGTGGATGCAGGAGTGAAATGGATCAGCCATGGAAATGCGGGAGGTGCCAAGCCTCCAAGGACACCTGGATGGAAGGCCTGAGAACACTTACTCAGATAAAGCCGCCCGAGCTCAATCACCAGCCAGAGAATCAGAGGCCCTTTGGACATTTTGGTTGTTGGCAGGCCCCAGGAGTCTGTCTGTCTGTCCAAATTCCATTTCTTATACACCAGTTAATGCTGACAGGGCGGGACCTTTAGGTTTCACTTCTCTTTTTGATTCATAATCTTCCCTTTCCCCCTCCTGAATGGCCTCCCTCAATCTGGGATGTATGATAAAATGTGCTGAGCACTTTTCTCCTGGCCATTAGTGTTTGTGCAAGCATGTGGAGTGATGGTGTGGGCGTGCATGTACTCCGTTGTCCACTCATATAGGGGGATTTCCTACATGTACATGAGCATCTATGCTTGTGTGTATGTGCACTCGTAAACTGTGCATCAGCCATGGTCCTCCTGGCTACCATGCAGCTTACAATAAAATGCAATTAACTCTCCCCTCTAGCAGTGGTTTACACACAGATGCCGCATGTGAGCCAAAGGCAAGTTAGATGGGAATTTGGCTCTGCTCCCATTCTGGGTTCTCCCTCACCCAGCCCCTTGTGCCCCTTGTCCTGATAATAGAGAAATAAAAGCAGGGTTGCCGTCAACCATCACATAAGCCAAAAACACCATTAGAGTTTACCGGGCAAGGAAAGAGGTTCACTAGAGGAAGCATATGGTGATAGTTACCAGACAGGCTCAGGTAACAAACAAGCTCAAGGTCTGGGCCCAATTCTACCACTTGTTAGTGAAACCACTTGATGGGGAGGAACACAAGACAATTCATGAACTAGATTTCAGGGCTTGAACTAGATGATATTTAAGGCCCTTCTGCACTGTATGGATTCAACAGTATATCCAGAACCACAGAATCATTTAGAGGAATCATATCAATGCTCACCAACCAGATGTTTTCTAAAACAGATTTATCTCATCATCATTAGCTATTGAATGCTTAATTATATGCCAGGCACTCTGCTACATGATATAGCTGTATTACTGAATTCTCACAACCCTAAGAAATAGAAATTTTTTTTCTATTTTAACAGATGAGGAAACTGAAGCTTAAGGGAGCTAAGTAAATGACATTCACAGCAAAAATATTGTAGAAACAGAACTTAAGCCAAGACTTTCTGATTGATCCCAAAGTCCGTGATCTTAATCACTACACCCTCCTTTGGTCTGTGACTCTTATGGCATTGCACCATGAGACCAAGCATACCAGTGGCCAACTCCTACCTAGCCCCAGAGACAGAATTTAAGGATGCACAAATGTTCTAGATTTTTTTTTAATTTCATTTGATTGTCACCAGCCAAATGAGCCTTAAACCTTCAAATTTCTCACACTGAAGGATTAGTGAAAATACAAATCTTGGGCGAGGCTCTGGAATCAGAGAAACCAGAAAACAGGGGGAAAGGGATGAAAATAGAGGGATTCAAAGAAAGTCTTTCCACTGTATGTTCACTAAACTGTGAATCCTTTTCCCACCCTATTCCCAGGAAACTGGGTGATTTAATCTCTCAATAAACTGATGGCCCAAATAAAACACTCAAAGATACTGATATTTGGGTGCCCCCCAACAATATCATCCAATCCCCCTTCAGTAAAGTCACCAGTGCATGAGTCTCAGTCATGCATGCAGCACTGCTAATCAGTTTTTAGGGTGTCACTTTAAGATATGAATAGACAACCAAGAAACTCCAGACATTTCAGGAAAGTCTTCTGCACGAAAAAGATGTAAAGACAACAGAGAGAGCAGAATAAAACAAGCAGACAAATAAACAAACAAACAAAAAAACCCAAAACTAGTATCTTCCAAGAAAAAAAGAAACAGAGAAACTATAAAAAAGAAAAATCAGGGAAAAAAGACAGAGCTCCTAGAAATTTAAAAGATTATACTTACCCCCAAATTTTATGGAAGATTTGAAAAATAAAGTTAAGGAAATTTTCTAGAAAATATAACCTATCTATGAAGTCTAATAGCTAGGGGTGTTTCAGAATATTAAAACAGAAAATTGAGGGGAGGAAATTATTAAAGAAATATTTTTCTAAATTCTCATAACTAAAAAACATGAGTCTCCAGATTGGGAGGGCCAGTCAAACGCTAAACTTCATGAATAAAAAGATCCCCACAAAAATAGTATATTATCATGAAATATAAGAATATTAGACATAAGGAGAAGATATTAAAAAGCTCCAGAGGGAAAACAAACAAAAACACATTGCATTGAAAGGATTTAGAATCAGAATTGCATTGGTCTTCTAAATAGCCAAGCTAGAAAATAATGCAGGAATGCTTTCAAAACTCACAGGGGAAAATGATGGTCATATCATAATAATAGAAACTCTGGTTACTGGTTTAACACAAAATTGTAATATGACTTCCTTGGGAAGATGGGCAGACAGAAAGTAGGGTGGTGGCACTAGAGTCAAACCCTATTTGCCATTACAGGAGGTCAATAGCGAATGTTCAAACTGATCAAACAATACCAGCAGAAGCCCATTATTAGTAGTATGGATGTAAAAAACTGAAGAAAAACCCAAGGAGTTCAAATTTTATGGAAAGGAGTAGGAAAGGAATTCACTATATTTTTAGTAATAAGCTTTTTAAAATAACTAGATTATTTTAAATAATTTAGAAGAATTTATTTGTTATTTACAATACATTTATTTTTTAAAATGCACATATTGAGCACACCTAGCACTCAGATCTTAGTTTCCAACACTACTCTCCAACAAAAGGAACTACAGTTCCTTGGGAAAATGGCTGATTCTAGGACTGAGGCAGGAAATATTTAAGATTAGTCTGGAGCTTCTTGCAGTGCTAGGAAGTAGGGAAGTGCTGGGGGGTGGGGGGAAAGATCTACAATTTAAAGTTGTTAAAGGGACAAAGGAGACAACTGAAAGAGTTCCTAATGACCGGAGCTAGAACAATCTTAACAACAAAATAAATAAAGTAGTACTGGATTATAACCCAAAGTAGATAAGATATCTATGAGTCCATACTGATATAATACATAATTGAATCAATACATATGTGGGGGAGAAGAGACAAATCTTCTTCACCGAAGAATTCCAAGTAATTTATGTAGATACTCCCTCCTCAAGGAGGTGAAGCAAAACTCCCTTCCTCAAGTGTGGGCTGGACACAGTGATTTTCTTCCAAAAAAAATACAGTATGGAGAGGGAGAAAAAAAGACTAACTTTACAGTGGAGAACCCTGGCAAACACTGCCTCAGGCAGGCAATCAAGATCAGCATCAGCAGAGATAAGTCATGTTGATAGTATGAGAGATGTGAGGTAAATGGCACTTTACCTCTGCAGTCTCCTCCCAAGAACCCACAACCTAAGTCTAGTTATGAGAAAAACATCAGACACAGCCCAACTGAGGGGCGTTCTACAAAGTATCTGGCAAGTGTTTCTCAAAACTTCAAGATCATCAAAAATAAGAAAGAAATAAGAAATAATAAAAAAACTTACAGCTAAGAGGAGCTTATGGAGACATGGTAACTAAATGCAATGTGGTATCCTGAACGGGATCCTGGAAGACAAAAAGGCCATTAGGTAAAAACTAAGGAAACTTTTGGGCTTTGGTTAATAATAATTATCAATGTTCATTCACTAATTGTAACAAATACACCACACTAATGGAAGACGTTAACAATAGGGAAAACTAGGTGTTGGTTATATGGGAACTCTCTGTATTATCATCACAATTTTTCTATAAATCTAAGGCTGTTCTAAGATACATAAAGTTTATTATTAAAGAAGTACATATACCTTTATTTTAGAAATGAAAATGCTAATAGTAATTTGGTATCTGGAAGGGGTCACACACTGGAAAAAAGAGACTAAGCTTGGTTGTCTTCTCTTCCTAAGATGGGATCAGTGGACAGGCTTCAGGGAATTCACAAACATCCTAATATTGGATGGTTAATTTCTATCATTGTATTAAAGATAGCAGTCCTAGATACTCCATGTGTTTGCCACCTTCTTTTTCTATGCATGGAGTTTGCCTCTGGAGAACCTGTTCTCCCTCTTTCTCAGTCAACAAAGTGCAGTTGGCGTTGATTTTATTTGTGGTGATTGGCTCAAGGATGGACAGGTGACCCAAACAAAGCCAAGGATACACAGTCTTGTCACATTTACTAGAGCTTTTGAGAAACAGGGACTCTCCCTGTTTTCTGCTGGTCTTTGAACTGTGAGGACATGAGCCTGAAGTCAATGTTAGTCGTCGTACAGCCAATGGGTGAAGGCTGCCTGATAAGAGAACCAATCAGGCAGAAGGCAAGTGGAGACATAGAGAAACCCTGGATGTCTGACATGGTTTGAGTCCCTGAATCAAGGCACATCAATGTGCCAGTAAATTCCCTTTAGGGCTTCAGCAATTTGTGTTGAGTCTTTTGTCATTTGGAATCAAAAGACCCCAAGTCTAAACCTAGAAGGACCTCTGCATAGTGGTAATCTGGCTGGATGACTAAAGTTTTCCCAGTCTTAAGAGTTTACACTATTATCTGGTCCAACTACATGCCTCAGCAAACACATACTTCACCCCAGTTAGTGTCGGCCACCTATTATACCCTAGGCATGTGGGAACTCTGCTACGCTCTGGGCTCTGGGAGTAAAGACAAATAAGACATAGATTTTATCCTTAAGGACCTGATAGGTTCATCTTTAGGCAGAGGCGCTATTATCAGGTCCCATTCTAAAGATAAGGCCACAGAGGATAAAAGTCTTTTAAGTAATAGAAAGAAAATAGAATCCAAGTTTTCTGATAAATGGCTCTTTGTGGTAGCCAGTAATTCCTCTCTGGTTAAATGTAATCCCACTCATTCATTTTTATTTCTTCATTTCTTCATCATTATAGCAGGGGTCAGCAAACTATGGCTCATTATCCATTTTTATAAATAAAGTTTTATGGCAACAGAGCCATGCCCATTTGTTTACTTCTTGTCTATGGCTGCTTTCACACTGCAATGGCAGAGTTGAGTAAATGCAACAGATACTGTATGGTCCACACAGCCAAAAATGTCTACTATCTGATCTTAACAATAAAATATTGTCAGCCTCTGCACTATATACTGAGTTCTTGCAATGTGCCAGGCTGCAGTGTTACACCAGCCATTCTTGTCCTCAATAAGCTCATGGGCTAGCGTTTCCTAGTGAGAGACAAGCAAGTTAACAGACAATAAAGCACATTTTGATAAGATGTGACAGGGAAAGGATGGAACACTATGGGAGTGTTAGGAAAAGATTCCTAGCTCAGTCTTAAATGTGGAAGAAAAGAGTCAAGGACACTTTCTAAGTCTAGACCTAAAGGACATTGGAGAGGATTGGGGTGGGGTAGAAAGAATTTCAGGCAGACGGAGGAGCCTATAAAAGTTCAGTGGTGATAGCCGCAAGGCATTTCAGACTAACTGAAGAATTTCAGCTTTTCAGGTGTTTATTACATTATTAAAACTATTTAAAGGTGTATATTATAATATTTGAAAATAAAAGCAGAACTTAAATGTCCTCTCCAAAAAAAAGTTAAAAAAGTAAAACAGGGCTATGTGTAGACTAACAATGAGACCATGTAGGGATCCAAGGATTATGATTGGTGTGTGTGTGTGTGTGTGTGTGTGTGTGTGGATTTCAGTATGGCTGGACTTGAAATCAGGAGGAAGAAATGGAAGTGCCAAGTGAGGAGGCTGGAACACAGGCTGGGGTCAGATCACCAAGGGCCTGAAAAGCCACATGAAGGAGTATGGGCACCGTCCTGAGGGCAAAAAGGAACCCATCTTTTTTTTTTTTTTTTTTAATTGAAGTATAGTTGATTGCTATCTTTTGTGTAGGATCATTGAATCTGAAAGTAAAACTTATTGAAAAAAAAAGAATTTCACAATTGGGAGCATTTTCAAGAACTGACTAGTTGTAAGATCTCTAAATCTCCTCCAGCTTGTACAGCTTATGATTCTTTTTTTTTTTTTTTCACACACACACACTGTATTTTATTTTTACAAGAGATAAATAGACTGACACCAAGCATTGTACATGGATGACCACAACAAAAGCAACAATGATTGCAATTACCAAACATGAAACACACTCATACTATGTCATAATAGCTTATTATTCTTGAGATCAGGAAATGGCTTTAACCCGAGAAGGTGACTATTTTATGGGTTCCCTTAGTAGGAGGAGAAGGGTAGCCTCTCCTGCTTATTGTCAACTATGAGGATCCACTCAGCAAGCTTCCTCTCACCCAGTGACCCTTGCATCAGCTTCCTCACTGTCTATGATTTCCTGTGAGATGGGAAATCAGACTGCCTGGATTCCATCTTGACCACATACCAGCTGTGTGGCTATGAGCAATTTACTTAACCTCTCTGTGCACAATTACCCCTTTATAAAATGGAGTTAATAGTACCTACATCTTGGGTTGCTGTTGAGTACTAAATGAGATGGTCCATGGAAAGCATTTAGCAGAGTACCAGGCAAATAATGAACATCCAACAAATGTTAATTATTCAAGTAGCTGCTATTTAGGTAGTGTTGAAGGAGCACAGAAGGCAGAATGACCTGTTGCAGTGGATATCTTGTCATTGCCTGCTCAACATCCTTTCCTTTGTAGAACCATCCCTTCCTTTGTAGAACCATCCCTTCCTCTGTGGAACCAACCCTTCCTTTGTGGAACCAACCCTTCCTTTGTGGAACCAACAATTCCTCAATTTGTGTGGATCCAGTCCAGCATCTGAGTGGGTGGGTATAGCCAATCATTTTAACCCACTCCTTTGTAGGGATGGGTACAAGGCAAAGAAAATAGACCAGTTTACTTGGAGAAGCTAGTTCAATCAGAGATGTGGAGAATCATGAATCTTGGAAAAGAAAGGCAAGCGAACGATCACTAATTTACCATCCTTTCAAAGCCTGATACATGTGGTCAAGCATCTGCTTGCATACTTTCTTCCAAGTAGTCCATTCTACCTCCATACAGCCCTAGTTATTAGGAAAATGGAAAGGAATTAACATTCACTAAACTGAAGCTATGTGCTAAGTACTGCGTTGTTTACATATATTCCCAACCACAAACCTGTAAAGAAGTATTATCTTTTACACTATTTATGCAAGGAAAGAGAGATAGGAAATGTTAAAAATTTAACTCACAATATAGCTTTTGTTGTCTAGTATATTAGCTAGAGCTTCTTTGAAGACAAGGACAGAGGGTCACTCATATTACCCCGGGGAAGAGGGGACTCCTGACAAGGTGGTCTGGAATGCCTACCCCATCAGGAACCTCCAAGGCATCACTTGCTCTGCTCTTCTCTCAGGTGTCTCTTTCTGCTCAACTCTGAACCTCTCCCCATGACCAGTTTCCTCATGACTTCAGCTTGTTCCTGGTCCACATCACACACCCCAGACCCAAGCCCTCTCTGCGACCCTCAATTCAGCTCTCTGAGTTGGTTGACTCATTCTCTCTATTATAAATTCCATAGCCCTGAAAGAGAACTCCAGTTCCTCCATTTCTCATTTCCCATGGCAGGCCTTAGGTTGTAGTTCACTGGCAGGTCTATGGTTGGCACCCTAAGATCATGAGAAGAAAGACCCTACTGTGCAGAATACAATAATTCCATTTGCAATTTGAGCGATGAGGGCTATGAATGGGGTACAGTCCCTCAGAACTGGCTGGGGTGAAGCAGCAATGACTAAGAACTCTAACACAAATAAGAATTCGTATGTTTGTCACCAAAATAGTCAGCTGAATCACTTAGGAATTCATTCAAATGTGAGCAACAGAGAATCCAATTCACAGAAGCCTAAACATAAAGGGTTTGTTTTTTCCTCTCATAACAAGACATCTGGATGTAGGCAACCCACAGATTCAAAATTATCAAGGACCCAGGCTCTTTTCTTTCTGTTCTCTCTTATTCATTTGTCACAACATGGTCACAGTAGGGTTGACATACTTCTGAACGTCAGGTTCATCTTTGGGAAGGGGAAAGGAGAGTCAAAGCGTTCTCACATCATTGTTCTGTGACTTTCATTGGGGAAGGGAAGACCTTCTAAGCAGACTTCCTCTTATAACTTATTATCCAGAACAAGGCTACCAGCCATTTCTCAGATCCAACCTATGAGATGTCTATGACTGGTTTAGACAAATCAGGGACATCCCCTGAGCTTGGGGTAGGGACTAAGGGTCTCTGAGATCAAGGGACGCAGTATGCTCGTTTCCTGGAAAAGTAGCAGAGTTCTATTAGGAAAAGGGAAGGCTGTTAGTTGAGCAACGAACAGCAACTTCTCTAACAGAACACTCCTCCATGACAAGAGACCTGTATATGCACCCCCTGCAGCTGGCCCATTGCTTCCAGTAGATAACACGTTCTTGTTGAGTCAATGAATAAATGAATGAATGAATGAATATTTTGACTCACGAAAGAGAGAAACTAATACAAAGTAGAAAGAAGACCATAGTGGCTGTCAGGAGATACAAATATTTCAGAAATCTCTGTGAGACCTTGTCTCACCTCTCTGAACCTCAATTTCTTCATCTGTAAAATAAGATTGAATAATCCATTCACCATAAAGTTGATTTGGGGATGAAATGAGACTACTTATGGGTAAGTTGTTTGAAATCATAAAGAATTAGGAAATATTGTTTCAACTTACAAGCAATGGAAACAAAGATAGGAGGAAACTGGCCCGAGTCAATAGGCCTTAGAAATCATTCTTACAAGGGAGACGTCCACAAATAGAAAAGGAGAAATGGAGCCTGGGTGGATACTCATTCTGATTAGTTCAAAAAGTCATTGTGACGTTGATTTTACCCTCTGAAGATGAAAGGTGGTTTCCAGCTGAATAATATGGGAAGTGCTGATATGTTGGAAACCCAAAGCTTATTTTCTGGCAAGTCCAGAACTTGGGTTAAGAAAATGAAAGTGGGCACATTAGACGTAAGAAAGGAAAAGTACAGCATTCAGCCCCCCCAGGGATTTCCTAGTTGCTCCAAATATAGTGAAATCACTACTTCCAGGTTACACTGTATTGTGGCACCACAGATGCATATAGTTGGCTGCCTGTGGCAACTGAGCTCCATTTGATTCCATAGAGCTTAGAGGTAGTTGTTTTTGCAAATATTTCAGCTAACTTCAGGCACATGGTGAAGGAGCATGCCCCACCTCATGGTGTCAGATTCCGCCAGACTTGATTTGGCCAGTGCATGTGGGCATAAGTGTCATGGGTCACCTGCAGGTGGAAGCCTATAAGAATTGGTGTACAATTCACTACTTTCCCTCCCCTGACAGGGCAACTGGCTCCAAACAGTGAAAGCTCCACAAGCCTGAGTCCCAGGGTGAGAATCACATCAAGCAGGAACCCCTCCCCCGATGACCCTCCATGGAAGCAAGCAGAAACAAGACTGTATTGTTCTAAACCACTAAATTGTTCCACTGCAGCATAACGTCATGTACCCTAATACCACCGCAGTGGTGTGGAAACAGCAACAAGGAGGGGTTAAAAACATTCTTTGAAGTGAGCCAGTCCAGGATTGGAGGCTCTGACACTTACTAGTCCCGTGGCCTACCGCTCTACACCCTCTTAGCCTTGCTCATGTTCGTCTATCAGCCTAGATCTGTGATTCTCAGATCTGGCTGCACCTTCAAATCACAGGAGGAATTTCAAATACATGCCCAGGTTCTACACCAGACATTGTGATTTCATTGGTCT
Source organism: Balaenoptera musculus (assembly GCF_009873245.2). Classification (NCBI taxonomy): domain Eukaryota; kingdom Metazoa; phylum Chordata; class Mammalia; order Artiodactyla; family Balaenopteridae; genus Balaenoptera; species Balaenoptera musculus. Next base: position 131,826,073 of record NC_045787.1, read on the forward strand.
TGGTGGGGGGCCTAGGCATTGGTATTTTTTTAAGCCAAATGCACAGCTAGGTTAGAGAGCTACTTGTCTAGAATTCCTTAACATTATTTAACTGCTTCACCCTTTAACACTCTGAATCTTCTCCAAAAAGTCTTCCTGAGTCCAAAGTTCCCACTTGAGCTCCAGTAGCAACCTGGGCACATGTGATCTCTTTAATTAGAACATCACATAAGATTATCCATTTCCACATCTACTTTCCAAACAGAGTGTGATCTCTCAGAACACAGGGACTGTACTAAAATCTTCCTGTAGCCCCAACACCTAGATCCTGGCATCATGATATATATCAAGGTATATATGCAATAAATGCTTATTTATTTAAACAGAGGAAATACCGCTTGATTAAAACTAAGAAACCAATGGCAACCTCTGAGAAAACAGCTTTAATAGAACTTGGAAGAAATGACAACCATTCTAAATTGAGAAGTGAATGTGAAAGTAAGTTATTTGAAGATGTTGTCTTGTCAAGAGAAATAGAAAGGCAGATGATGGTGGTCAAGAGAATGGGTCATTTTTAGGAAGGGAAGAAAGCCAACTTTGTAGCATTGGGAATGATACCTTTCAAAAGGAAAAGTGTGTTTCAACAGAAAAGTATAATTTTTGTTAGTCAAGGATTCAGAAATAGGAGAAGGAGGTGGAGAAAAGAGCACAGGTCTACAAAATGGCAAAAACGGTTATTTCTATGTGGTGAGGTTTGGGTGATACTTTTTTCTCTTCCAGCAGGTGCTCAGAAGGTACTTCTCTGTGTGAGTGAATATGTATATTTTTTCACAGGTGCAGAGTTGAGTTCATTGTACAGTTTAAGGCACAATATCATCTCAGGTCTGTTAAGCCTTCTCATATTTTCCCTTATATCTCCACATCTACCCCAATTTTTCTTTAATGTATTGTGTGTCATTGGATATATAAGTATCCTTGAAAGATGCATAGTATTGCTTTGTATACTTTGTTTCAAACTCACAAAATGTTTTGTTATAGATCTCATTCTGCTTCCTTGTTTACTCAACCCTGTATTCTTGAGCTCTGTGTTACCATATGTACATTTATCTTACAGTTTCTAACTGCTGCATAATATACCATTGTAGGCACATCCCCTACTATAGTCATCCGTTCTCTTAATGATGAACACCTAGTTTACCTCCAACTCCCGGCTAACACTAAAAACATTTCAATGAACAACCTCATACATGTCCTGACATGGACCTGAGAAAGAGTTTCTTAGGGGTAGGTATCCAGACAAGGGATTGTTAAATTATAGGCTAGCCGCACACTTAATTTCAACACGTACTGCCAAATCTCTCCAGCACATCTGCACAGTTTTACTCCTACCAGATGTGCATGTGAATTTTGTTTCCCCACATCCATGCTAACAATATGATCCTTCTATAATTTTTGCCATGCTGATAGATGTAATGTGCTACTTTGTTCCCTTTGGATTTCTTTGATTACTAGTGAGTTTAATCATCTCTTCACTTACTGTAACTGTTTCTGTTTCCCCTTCAGTGTGCTGACTTCTCTTATCTTTGCCCATTTTTCTAATTGTTTCCTTTCTCTCTCTCAGTGTGTGTGTGTGTGTGTGTGTGTGTGTGTGTATTGTCATCTCTGAACATTACAAGTGATTCCTTCTGCTCCATCATCCCTCTGCCAACTTTGTCCACTGAATACGTCATTGAACTGAAAACCTTAATAATGATATATTAAAATCCATCAAGCTTTATCCTCATGGCTTCTACCTTGAAGGTCTTATTTAAGAGTTCTTTTTCCACTCTAAAATTACTATAATATTTGCCAATTTTTTTCTATTAAGTGTATAGTTTTACGTTTGAAATTGGTCTTTAATTCCTCTGGAGTTCACCATATATATGGTATGAGGTAGGGATTCAACATTATTTTTTCTATATAGTAAGCTAGTTTTCTCACTACTTTCTGCTACATGTTCATTCTTTCTTCAATGATTGGTGATGCCATCTCTATCATAAGCTATGTAGAATATTAGACAAGTAAGTAAATATGTGTGAATGTGTTTGTGTTCTATGCTGTTTACTCTGATGCACTGGGGTTTCTTGTTCTTGTTGGTGCTGTACATTCTTTATTATATCAGCTTTGTATCAGGACTTAATATTAAGAAGGGTGACTCTAAACTCTCCCACTTCCTTTGGTCTTATTAAAAAAACTTTTAAAAACTATTTTATATTTTATACTTCCATGAAAATTCTAGATTCAATGGTTGAGTACTTAAAAAGATCCTGTTAAGATGGGAGGTGGGCAAAATGGGTAAAGGTGGTCAGAAGTCCAAACTTCCAGGTATAAGATAAATCAGTTCTGAGGATGTAATGTACAACATGGTGACAAAATTTAATAATATTGTATAGCTGAAAGTTGCTAAAAGAGTAAATCTTAAGAGTTCTCATCACAAGAAATAAATTCTAACAATGTAAGGTGATGAATATTAACTAAACTTATTGTGGTAATCATTTCATGATATATACAAATATCTAATCATCATGTTGTACATTTAAAACTAATACAATACTATCTGTTAATTATATCCCAATAAAATTGGAGGAAAAAAAGATCCTGTTAGAGTTTTACTGAATAAGCTTGAATGACCTGATTAAGGAAGAAACGATATCTTTATAAATATTAAGTCATTCAGTCCATGAACGTAGTACATCAGGTTTTCTTGTGTTCCATGACAGAGTTTAAAATTTTTCTTCATAAACGTTTTGTGCATCCTTGACTAGGTTAATGACTACATTATACTTTCTATAGCTAATGTGGTTTATATCTTATATTTTCTAGAAAATTATTGCTGAGATAGCAATTGCTGTTGGCATCTTAGCTACTTTCTATATTGCATTCAATTAACATGGATTACTTTTTTAAAAAATTTATGAAACAAAAGGGGGAAAAAGAACACACATGAAAAGTTTGCCTTTGTAGGAATAAAGCTATTTCTTCTTCTATATCAGGAAGAGTGACACAAGAAAGGTCAAAGAAACAGGGAAATGTAGTGGATTAATTGAGGGAAGTTGATTAGTTCATTCCTCAAATAGAAATAATCCTGATGGGTTCGAACTTCACCCCTTGAAGAAAGAAAATACCTTTCCGTTAGAAAAACCCAGGTCAGTCATTGTGTATCAAGGAGTTACTGGGGCAACAACCCTTTTCAAGAAGAGTTACATAATACAAGAACTGAACAACTGAAATTTTAGAGCAAAAAAGAAAACTAAGATCAGAATGAAACCTAAACAATACATCTCCACCTAATTCCCTATCTATAAAACGAGGAGACTGTACTAAATGATATCTAAACTTCCTTCTACTTCACGTCTCTGAAAACATTCCTTTTAGAAAATGAAAAATGGGAGTAAAAAAATAATTTTAAGTGCAAATTAATCTTCTCCATTGACTTTCTTATTCTATTGGTTTTTCCGGCAAAGAGGCTTTGAGAAGAGTTGTTCTTTCTTTTTTTTTTAATTTTTGAATTTTATTTTATTTATTTTTTTATACAGCAGGTTCTCATTAGTCATCAATTTTATACACATCAGTGTATACAAGTCAATCCCAATCGCCCAATTCATCACACCACCACACCCATTCCCCCTGCCACTTTCCCCCCTTGGTGTCCATACGTTTGTTCTCTACATCTGTGTCTCTATTTCTGCCCTGCAAACCGGTTCCTCTGTACCATTTTTCCAGGTTCTACATATATGCGTTAATATACGATATTTGTTTTTCTCTTTCTGACTTACTTCACTCCGTATGACAGTCTCTAGATCCATCCATGTCTCAACAAATGACCCAATTTCGTTCCTTTTCATATCTGAGTAATATTCCATTGTATATATGTACCACATCTTCTTTATCCATTCATCTGTCGATGGGCATTTAGGTTGCTTCCATGACCTGGCTATTGTAAATAGTGCTGCAATGAACATTGGGGTGTGTGTGTCTTTTTTTTTTTTTAATTTATTTTATTTATTTATTTTTGGCTGTGTTGGGTCTTCGTTGTGGTGCACGGGCTTCTCATTGCAGTGGTTTCTCTTGTTGCGGAGCACGGGCTCTAGGCATGTGGGCTTCAGTAGTTGTGGCATGCAGGCTCAGTAGTTGTGGCACACGGGCTTAGTTGCTCCGCGGCATGTGGGATCTTCCCAGACTAGGGCTCGAACCCATGTCCCCTGCATTAGCAGGCAAATCCTTAACCCCTGGGCCACCAGGGAAGTCCCAACATGTGTCTTTTTGAATTATGGTTTTCTCTGGGTATATGCCCAGTAGTGGGATTGCTGGATCATATGGTAATTTTATTTTCAGTTTTTTAAGGAACCTCTGTACTGTTCCCCATACTGGCTGTGTCAATTTACATTCCCACCAACAGTGCAAGAGGGTTCCCTTTGAGAAAAGTTATTCTTTATGGGAAACTCAAGAGGAATAAGTTTAGTGCATGTGACTGCACAGAGACAATTTGAGAATGGACCCTTGGGGAGAGAACTGGATTATTTTTATCGCTGTCATTGAGGCTGGTTACTGAACTGGCTCCTTCCCTTTCATCAGCTCTACCCCCACTCTAATACTGAAGAGCTTTTCAACAGGGTCCATGTATTTTAAGAGTTTTCTAGCTTGGGAAGAGAAGAGGAAGACCGAGAAGTGAAACCTCTGGAGTTGCATTGTTAAAGAAAGCTTGTTCTTTCAGTCACTTTCCTGCCAAAATTTTACTCAAAGTTCCTCTTTTGTGAGGTAAGACTTTTTTTTTCTTCATATTCAAATAAAAAAAATATTTGTGACAAACTACAAAACCCATCACTGGAGTATCTTGAATAACAGGTATATTTTTTCACTTAGATGAGCTCCATGCCTCCACCAATACAGCAGGTCCAATCCCCTTACCAATATCTCCAGTGTAACTTGGAAAGAAACCAAAGTTATGCTTTTGAAGAACAGTAAATCTTAAATCAAATGACCATCTCAAAATGCAAAAATATGGTTTAGAAATAGGTGGAGATATAAATAAATTATTAAAAACAAATGCAAGACTATTGCTAATAATAACACAAAACTGAAAATAACCTGAGTGGCACATGCCATTGAAATGAAGAGTTAGACTGAATCATCCATATAAAGATTCAGCAACCATTTACAAGAATGTTACAGGTGTATCCTTATTGATGTAAAATGATCTCCATGATAGAAGTGAGGAAAATGACTCATGACTGAGTGTGACAATCAAGATACAAATTATTATGCACAATCTTAACCCATTTTCTAAGAAGAAACACACACATACACAGACACAAGCCTGAAGTGATATAAAAGATGTTAATAATGTCCTCCTCTGAGCAGAGGAAACAGGCGATTTTTGGTTCCTTTTTCCTTCATAATCTATATTTTAAAACTTTGTGTAACAATTAGCTTATATTCTTGTATTAAAGCAAAAGATTAAAAAAGAAAGAAAACAGAAAACAAACCAAAGACAAGTGAGTACTGGAGACACATGGCCCAGGCTCAGCATGTCACAAGCCTAATAGAAAAGTCAGAGTAAATCACCAAACTTTGTTCGTGCTCCAGTTTCCTTACCTGTAAAGTAGGAAGAGCTGTCTTCCTCTGGCACAGAGTTTTTGTGATATCAAAACATCCTCCCACAAACAATTAGTAATAAGTTAAACATATGTTTGCTGTGAGGCTCAGCAATTCCACTCTTAGGTATTTACCCAAGAGAAATGAAAACACGTCCACACAAAGACTTATACATAAATGCCCACAGCATTATTCTCAGTAGCCAAAAACTGGAATATTCATATATTCTAAAATTCCAAAATGCTAATCAGCAATAAAATAAGAAAGAACAAACTACCAATACGTGTAACATGAATCTCAAAAATATTATGCCCGGTGAAAAATCTAGAGTGAAAAAAAAAAAAGAAAGAAAAACCATGTGACAGACAGCAGAGACAGCAGATCAGTAGATCAGTAATTGATCAGTTGAGGCTGGAAGTATGGGGAGGGGACAGGTATTGCCTGCACAGAGGTAGAGGGGAACTCACTGGTGTGATGGAAATGTCTGCATCTTGAATGTGGTGGCGTTTACATAATTGTACGCAGTTACCAATATGATATATGCTTAAAATGAGTGAATCTTATTGTATGTAAATTATACTTCAATAAAGCACACAGCAGAACTTAAGAAAAAACACTATCCAATAAAGTATGTGAAAATATATTATAAAATGTAAACCTCTATAGAAATAAAGGAATTTTTCTTAACAGCACTTCTTTTAAAACTAAACAAAGTACAAAGAAACAACGTGGAATGCATTCAGCTAATGACAAGTTCCCTTTGATAAACGGGGGAGTGTGTATAAGCAAAGAGAAAAAAGAATTGCTATCTGTTCCTTTGATTTCTTTTAGCTGTGTTAAACTTTACATAATATTTCAAGGGAAAACATATATCCTATAAATTACTTTAATACTGTTCTCTGCTAAATAGTTAGTTGGAAAGTAGAGGGAAGACAGGAGAGTAGGAAAAATCTTCCTCAGCTTCAGCCCCTAATCCTGCCATTGGAAACGTAGCAAAACAGCTGTATTAAATATTTGGAAAACCTTCAAGTCCACACTTTGCGTTTCTAATCATACTTTGGAGAAACTAAGTCTGAGAATTGTTCATTCCTTGCCTGAAGACACATGCCAACAGGTGGTAGAGCTAGACTTTACTGGCGGGTTAGAGCCTGGACACCGGGTCACCACCTCACCTCAAACAAACGCTCCCAATAAAAATACAGTAAGAGCCAATGCGGGGATGGTGAGAGGTCTGGGAGGAGGAAGTCCTTTGGAAATAAGAAGTGGGAAAGGTGGGGTGGCTACACAAGGACAAGGAGCCCAAAGGGGAAATGGCAAGGTGCTGGAAGTCACGTCCTCTTTCACAGCTGTGGCCTGGCTGGCCTCTGGTGCCCCTTACCACGGCATGGGGGAGGGGTACCCTCATGACACAGTCTGGACTGTGCCTAGGGTGACCGTCCAGTGTGTCTCAGTCACGGGGTGGGCATTCATGTGCTGAGGGCTCCCTGAATCTCTGGGTTGAAAAGAAGCAGACACACGCTGTTTTACATGTTGTATCTAATTTGCCTTTTGCCTCCTTCCCCAGGTTTCTGGGCTTCTAATATAAACACACAATGGAAGCCAGCCAGGCGTTCCATCTTTGAAGAAGGTGGTATGAAGGAGCTGAGGAACCTGCAGGAAGCCACAGAGTTTTACACCCTCTTTACACCATTCTATTTCTGGGATGCTTTTTAAAGATAATTTGCATTAATTTAATATTAGCATTATTACAAAGCAATGCATGATCATTAGGTATCTCTCTTTTCTTTATTTCCTACAAAGGAAAACAGGACAAGTAGCTTATGATCCCACCACTAACTGATCGTGTTGTGCTGGAGATCCCGCCAGTCAAAATCACCCAGACCATATATATGCCTTGGTGACCAGCTTTTATCATTCACTGCACCATGAACATGTTTCATAGTCTCAAATTTTAATTTAAACCCTCTTTTATGCATATTTTTAAATGTCTTCCGGATTGGCTGCACACTGTAAGGATATGTCATAATTCATTTAAATAAGTCTCCTTTACTGGATGGTTAGGTAACCCCTCCAAATTTTTAGCTATGAGAAATAGCACTTTAAGAACGTGACTTATGAAGTATATTTTTTACTTTAATAAACAGAATTATTATTTGTACTATTTACATACATAGTCTTCCATGGTAATGTTAAAGTTACCATTTTCTTCAAATGCCCCTCAAAATAACACAATTTGCCTTCCTATTTTTTAACAAAAATATTGAAATTGGATCTAATCAAGCATTTGGCTCTAACTTCCAGTCTATAGGGAATGAAACAACCTGAAAAGCCCACAATGTGGGACATCTCACAGAACAAGCCTTCTAGTTTTTCAACAGGTCAGAGGCATGAAAAAAGGGAGAAATCACTGTTCTAGATGACAAGAAACTTAAAAGACAAAACAACAAAATGTAACCTAAGGGTCTTATTTGAATATTGATTTGAATCACTCAATTATAAACAGATACTTGAGAGAAATCATTAAAGAAATATGCACTGATTTTAAAGAGTTGCCACTAATATCTTAGGTGCAATAATGGTAATCACACACAAAGTTTATTTTATATTTTAGAGATGTATACTGAAATAATAAGTAAATGGCCATCATTTTAAAAAGTATCCTTGTCCCTAAAAATGTCTAGAACTAAGAGCAAAGAAATGGAAATTACAAAAATGAGCCAAATGGCAACAGGGGATTGAAAAATATGACAAATAAAATAACTGAAATAAAAGCTGGATGGATGGGCTCAGTATTAGAGTAGAAATAATAGAGGAGAGAAGGAGAGAACTTGATGACAGATTAATTTACCCAATCTGAGTAACAGAGAGAAAATAGATTGAAAAATAATTCTCTAAGAATCTGAGAAAGCCTCAAACAAGGGAAATTAAAAAATAATTCCACACCAAGAAAAATCATAGTCAAATTTCTGAAATTACAAAGAAAAAATCTTGAAAGCAGCTAGAGAGATATGATGTTTATTTATGGAGAAACACCAAGTTTAGTGACAGAATTTCTCATCTGACAGCATGGAGGCCCAAAAAAGTGGTACAATATTTTGAAGTGATAAAAGAAAACAACTGTCAAACATGAATTCTGTGTCTGGCAAAAATACTTCCAGGACCAAGGGGGAAAATAAAGATAGTCTCAGATGAAAGAGAATCTGTTGCTAGGAGACCTACCCTAACAGAATAACTTACAAAGTTGTCTAAATAAAAGGAAATAATAAATGAAGGAATCTTAGAATATCAGAGAAAGGAAAGATGATAAGCAAAAATATTGGTGAATACAACAGGCTTCACTTCTTCTGTTGTTTTACAAATCATGTTTAAGGTTGAACAAAATTTATAACACTATCTGCTGTTGTTCTTAATTTACGTAGAGGAAATATTTCAGACAATCATATTAGAAATAGAAGAGGGTTAAGGAAGTTCAAGTTTGTACACTTCACTCAAACTGGTAAAATAATGACACACGTAGACTGTGATAAGTTATGCACACATAATGCAATACATAGAGAAACCACTAAAACGCTATACAAAGAGACACACTCAAAAACACTATAGAGAATTATCACTACTGTACCTCTCCCTCCCCACGGCCTGAGAGAGCAAGAGTGCCCAAATCAGCCGCTGCTTTAACTCCTTCTTGTCTAGGTGGGGAACAGACGCCTGTGGGAGACCTACACACAGAGGTGGGGCCAAAACCAAAGCTGAACCTCAGGAGCTGTGTGAACAAAGAAGAGAAAGGGAAATCTCTCCCAGCAGCCTCAGAAGCAGCAGATTAAATCTCCACAATCAACTTGATGTACCCTGCATCTGAGGAATACCTGAATAGACAACGAATCATCCCAATATCGAGGCAGTGGACTTTGGGAGCAACAGTAGACTTGGGGTTTGCTCTCTGTGACTGATTTCTTTCTGATTTTTATGTTTCTCATAGTTTAGTTTTTAGCATGTGTTATCATTGGTGGATTTGTTTATTGGTTTGGTTGCTCTCTTTATTTTTTTTAATAAATAAAAAAAATTTTTTTTCTAACTCATTTTTTTCCTTCTTTTTTCTCCCTTTCCTTCTGAGCTGTGTGGCTGACAGGGTCTTGGTGCTCCAGCCTGAGCCTCCAAGGTGGGAGAGCTGAGTTCAGGACATTGGATCACCAGACACCCACTGGCCCCACGTAATATCAATCAGTGAGAGCTCTCCCAGAGATCTCCATCTAAACGCTAAGACCCAGCTCCACCCAACGGCCAGCAAGCTCCAGTGCTGCATGTCCCATGCTAAACAATTAGCGAGACAGGAGCACAACCCCACTCATTAGCAGAGAGGCTGCCTAAAATCATACTAAGTTCACAGACACCCCAAAAGACACCACAGGATGCAGCCCTGCCCACCAGAAAGACAAGATTCAGCCCCACCCACCAGAACACAGGCACCAGTCCCCTCCCCCAGGAAGCCTACACAGGCCACTGAACCAACCTCACCCACTGGGGGCAGACACCAAAAACAATGGGAACTAGGAACCTGCAGCCTGCTTAAAGGAGACACCAAACACACCAAGTTAAACAGAATGAGAAGACAGAGAATTATGCAGCAGATGAAGGAGCAAGGTAAAAACCCACCAGACCAAACAAATGAAGCGGAAATAGGCAGTCGACCTGAAACAAAATTCAGAGTAATGATAGTAAAGATGAACCAAAATCTTGGAAATAGAATGGAGAAATACAAGAAAGGTTTAACAAGGACCTAGAAGAAATAAAGAGCACACAAACAATGATGAACAACAATAAATGAGATTAAAAATTCTCTAGAAAGAATCAATAGCAGAATAACTAAAGCAGAAGAATGGATAAGTGACCTGGAAGATAAAAGAGTGGAAATAACTACTGCAGAGCAGAATAAAGAAAAAAGAAAGAAAAGAATTGAGGACAGTCTCAGAGACTTCTGGGACAACATTAAACACATCAACATTCGAATTATATGGGTCCCAGAAGAAGAAGAGAAAAAGAAAGTGCCTGAGAAAATATTTGAACAGATTACAGCTGAAATTTCCCTAACATGGGAAAGGAAATAGTCAGGCAAGTCCAGGAAGCACAGAGAGTCCCAGGCAGGATAAACCCAAGGAGCAACATGACAAGACACGTATCAGTCAAACTATCAAAAACTAAATACAAAGAAAAAATATTAAAAGCAGCAAGGGAAAAACAACAAATAACATACAAGGGAATCCCCATAAGGTTAACAGCTGACCTTTCAGCAGAAACTCTGCAAACCAGAAGGGAGTGGCAGGACATATTTAAAGTGATGAAAGGGAAAACCTACAACCAACATTACTGTACCCAGCAAGGATCTCATTCACATTTGATGGAGAAATTAAAACCTTTACACACAAGCAAAAGCTAAGAGAATTCAGCACCACCAAACCAGCTTTACAACAAATGCTAAAGGAACTTCTCTAGGCAGGAAAAACAAGAGAAGGAAAAGACCTACAATAACACACCAAAAACATTTAGGAAAATGGTAATAGGAACATACATATCAATAATTACCTTAAATGTAAATGGATTAAATTTTCCAACCAAAAGACATAGACTGGCTGAATGGATCCCAAAGCAAGACCAGTATATATGCTGTCTACAAGAGACCTACTTCAGACCTAGGGACACATACAGACTGAAAGTGAGGGGGTGGAAAAAGATATTCCATGCAAATGGAAATCAAAAGAAAGCTGGAGTAGCAATACTCATATCAGATAAAATAGACTTTAAAATAAAGAATGTTACAAGAGACAAGGAAGGACACTACCTAATGATCAAGGGATCAATCCAAGAAGAAGATATAACAATTATAAATATATATGCACCCAACATAGGAGCATCTCAATATATAAGGCAAATGCTAACAGCTATAAAAGAGGAAATTGACAGGAACACAATAATAGTGGGAGACTTTAACACCTCACTTACACCAATGGACAGAGCATCCAGACAGAAAATTAATAAAGAAACACAAGCTATAAATGACACAAGAGACCAGATAGATTTAATTGATATTTATAGGACATTCCATCCAAAAACACCATATTACACTTTCTCCTCAAGTGCACATGGAATATTCTCCAGGATAGATCACATCTTGGGTCACAAATCAAGCCTCGGTAAATTTAAAGAAATTGAAATTGTATCAAGCATCTTTTCCAACCACAACACTATGAGATTACAAATAAATTACAGGGAAAAAATGTATAAAACACAAACACATGGAGGCTAAACAATATGCTACTAAATAACCAAGAGATCACTGAAGAAATCAAAGAGGAAATCAAAAAATATCTAGAGACAAATGACAATGAAAACACGACAATCCAAAACCTATGGGATGCAGCAAAAACAGTTCTAAGAGGGAAAATTATAGCAATACAATCCTACCTCAAGAAACAAGAAAAATCCCAAATCAACAATCTAACCTTACACCTAAAGGAACTAGAGAAAGAAGAACAAACAAAACCCAAAGTTAGTAGAAGGAAAGAAATCATAAAAATCAGAGCAGAAATAAATGAAATAGAAACAAAGAAAACAATAACAAAGATCAATAAAACTAAAACCTGGTTCTTTGAGAAGATAAGCAAAATTGATAAACCTTTAGCCAGACTCATCAAGAAAAAGAGGGAGAGGACTCAAATCAATAAAATCAGAAATGAAAAAGGAGAAGTTACAACAGACATGGCAGAAATACAAAGCATCATAAGAGTATACTACAAGCAACTCTATGCCAATAAAATGGACAACCTGGAAGAAATGGACAAATTCTTAGAAAGGTATAACCTTCCAAGACTGAGCCAGGAAGAAATAGAAAATATGAACACACCAATCACAAGCACTGGAATTGAAACTGTGATTAAAAATCTTCCAACAAACAAAGTCCAGGACCAGATGGCTTCACAGGTGAATTCTATCAAACATTTAGAGAAGAGCTAACACCCATCCTTCTCAAACTCTTCCAAAAAAATTGCAGAGGAAGGGACACTCACAAACTCATTCCATGAAGCCACCAACACCCTGATACCAAAACCAGACAAAGATACTACAAAAAAAGAAAATTACAGACCAATATCACTGATGAATATAGATGCAAAAATCCTCAAAAAAATACTAGCAAACAGAATCCAACAACATGTTAAAAGGATCATACACCATGATCAAGTGTATGGTTTATCACAGGGATGCAAGGATTCTACAGTATATGCAAATCAATCAATGTGACACACCATATTAACAAACTGAAGAATAAAAACCATATGATCATCTCAATAGATGCAGAAAGAGCTTTTGACAAAATTCAACACCCATTTATAATAAAAACTCTCCAGAAAGTGGGCATAGAGGGAACCTTTCCTCTGGATAAGGAAGAAGACAAGGATGTCCACTCTTGCCACTGTTATTCAACATAATTTTGGAAGTCCTAGCCACGACAATCAGAGAAGAAAAAGAAATAAAAGGAATACAAATTGGAAAAGAAGAAGTAAAACTGTCACTGTTTGCAGATGACATGATACTATACATAGAGAATCCTAAAAATGCCACCAGAAAACTACTAGAGCTAATCAATGTATTTGGTAAAGTTGCAGGATACAAAATTAATGCACAGAAATCTCTTGCATTCCTATACACTAACAGCAAAAGATCAGAAAGAGAAATTAAGGAAACAATCCCATTCACCACTGCAAAAAAAAGAATAAAATACCTTGGAATAAACCTACCTAAGGAGGTTAAAGACCTGTACTCAGAAAATTATAAGACACACGAAAGAAATCAAAGATGACACAAACAGATGGAGAGGATATAGCATGTTCTTGGATTGGAAGAATCAATATTGTAAAAATGACTATTCTACCCAAGCAATCTACAGATTCAATGCAATTCCTATCAAATTACCAGTGGCATTTTTGTACAGAACTAGAACAAAAAATCTTAAAATTTGTATGGCAAAAAAAAGACCCTGAATAGCCAAAGCAGTCTTGAGGGAAAAAAATGGAGCTGGAGGAATCAGACTCCCTGACTTTAGACTATACTACAAAGCTGTAGTAATCAAGACAATATGGTACTAGCACCAAAACAGAAATATAGATCAATGGAACAGGATATAAAGCCCAGAGATAAACCCACGCACCTATGGTCACCTTATCTATTTGACAAAGGAGGCAAGGATATACAATGGAGAAAAGACAGTCTCTTCAGTAAGTGGTGTTGGGAAAACTGGACAGCTACATGTAAAAGAATGAAATTAGAACACTCCCAAACACCATACACAAAAATAAACTCAAAATGGATTCAAGACCTAAATGTAAGACCAGACACTATAAGACTCTTAGAGGAAAACATAGGAAGAATACTCTTTGACATAAATCACAGCAAGATCTTTTTTGATCCACCTCCTAGAGTAATGGAAATAAAAACATAAATAAACAAATGGGACCTAATGAAACTTAAAACTTTTGCAAAGCGAAGGAAACTACAATCAAGACAAAAAGACAACCCTCAGAATGGGAGAAAATATTTGCAAATGAATTAATGGACAAAGGATTAATCTCCAAAATATATAAACAGCTCATGTAGCTCAATGTTAAAAAAACAAACAACCCAATCCAAAAATGGGCAGAAGACCTAAATAGATATTTCTCCAAAGAAGACACACAGATGGCCAAGAAGCACATGAAAAGCTGCTCAACATGACTAATTATTAGAGAAATGCAAATCAAAACTACAATGGGGTATCACCTCACACCAGTTAGAACAGCCATCATCAGAAAATCTACAAACAACAAATGCTGGAGAGGGTGTGGAGAAAGGGGAACCTTCTTACACTGTTGGTGGGAATGTAAATTGATACAGCCACTATGGAGAACAGTATGGAGGTTCCTTAAAAAATTAAAAATAGAATTACCATATGACCCAGCAATCCCACTACTGGGCATATATCCAGAGAAAACCATCATTCAAAAAGACACCTGCACCCCAATGTTCATTGCAGCACTATTTACAATATCCAGGTCTCGGAAGCAACCTAAATGCCCATCGACAGATGAATGGATAAAGAAGATGTGGTACATATATAGAATGAAATATTACTCAGCCATAAAAAGGAACAAAATTGGGTCATTTGTTGAGATGTGGATGGATCTAGAGACTGTTATACAGAGTGAAGTAAGTCAGAAAGAGAAAAACAAATATCGTATATTAATGCATATATGTGGAACCTAGAAAAATGGTAGAGATGAACCAGTTTGCAGGACAGAAATAGAGACACAGATGTAGAGAACAAACGTATGGACACCAACGGGGGGAACGTGGTAGGGGGGTTGGTGGTGGGATGAATTGGGAGATTGGGATTGACATGTATACACTAATATGTATAAAATAGATAACTAATAAGAACTTGCTGTATAAAAAATAAATAAAATAAAATTTGAAAAAAAAGGGAGACAGGCTTTAATGTATCAATAATTACATTAAGTGAAAATGGTCTAAATACATATTTTTAAAACGAAAGATGGGAAGAGTGGATGAAAAAGCATGACCAATTTATACGTTGTCTATGCTTCAAATATACAAATATAAGCAGGTTGAAAATAAAAGGATAGAAAAATACACTGTTATGGGCTGAATTGTATTGCCCCAAGTTAATGCTGATGTTCTAATCTGCAGTATCTCATAATGTCACAGTACTTGGAGATAGGGCCTTTAAAAAGAAAACTAAGTCAAGAGGATCATTAGGATTGGTCGTAATCCAATATGGCTGCTGTACCTAAAGAAGAGTGAATTAGAACACAAAAATACACAGATGGATGACCAAGTGAAGACACAGTGAGACTTTGCAGCCATCTATAATCAAAAGAGAGAGGCCTCAGAAATAAACAAACATGCTACTACCAGGTCCCAGACTTCTAGCCTCCAGGATTGTGAGAAAATAAAGTTCTATTTTTTTAGCTACCCAGTCTATGATATTTTGTTATAGCAGCGCTAGCCAATGAATATATATACCAAGCAAATACCAATCTAAACATTAATCAAAGAAAGCATGAGTTGTTTTAATACCATCACATAAAGTAGACTTCAGACCAAAGAATATTACCAGACACAAAAAAGGACATTATATAAAGATAAAAGGGCCAGCCCTGAAAGACATAGAAATTCTAAATGCATATGCATCAAACAGCAGAGCTGCAAAATATGTGAAGCAAAAACTGACTGAACATAAAGAAGTAGAATATTTCACAATTATTGTTGGAGACTTCAACACCACCTCTCAATAACTGAAAGAATAACTAGACATAAACTCATCAAGGATACAGAAGAATTCAACAACACTATCAGCCAACAGGATATAATCAACATTTATAAAACCCATAAATAGCAGAATACACATTCTCATCAAGTTACCACAAAACACATTTCAAGACAGACTATATCCTAAGCCATAAAACAAACTTCAACACATTTAAAATAATGGAAATCATATAGAGTATGTTCTCTACTCACAGTGGAATCAAACCAGAAATCAATAATAAAAAGATAACGGGAAAATCTTCAACCACTTAGAAACTAAACAACAGACTTCTAAATAAACCATGGATCAAAGAAGAAGTCTCAAAGAAATTTAAAAATATATTGAGCTGAATAAAAATTATGTCAGAATTTGTGGGACACAGCTAAAGCAACATGAAAAGGGAAATTTATAGAAATTTTATGCACGTGTTAGAAAACAGGAAAAAACTCAAATTAGTAATCTAAGCTCTAAACTCAAGAATGTAGAAAAAGATGAGAAAAGGAAACCCAAAGGAAGCAAAAGAAACCCAAGCCAAAAGAAGGAAGACAATAATAAAGATAGGAATTGAAATCAATGAAATTTAAAACAGAAAAACAATAGAGGAGATCAAGGAAACAAAGAGCTGGTTTACTGAAAGGTCAACAAAATTGAAAAACCTCTAGCAAGACCGACCAAAAAAATAACAGAAAAGAAACAAATTACCAATAACATTAGTGAAACAAGGGCTATCACTACAGGCCCTGTAGCCATGAAAATGATAATAAGAACAAACTAAGAATAACTTCACACAGATAAACTTGACATTAGATGAAATGGACAAATTCCTGAAAAAACACAAACTATCACAACTCACACACTTTGGAATAGACAATTTGAATAACTCTACAACTATTATGGAAATTGAATTCATAATTTAAAAATGCCTCCAAGGGACTTCCCTGGTGGCTCAGTGGTTAAGAATCTGCCTGCCAATGCAGAGGACATGGGTTCGATCCCTGGTCTGGGAAGATCCCACATGCCGCAGAGCAACTAAGCCCGAGCGCCACAACTACTGAGCCCATGTGTGACAACTACTGAAGCCCATGCCCCTACAGCCTGTGCTCTGCAACAATAGAAGCCACCACAATGAGAAGCCTGTGTACTGCTATGAAGAGTAGCCCCTGCTCGCCACAACTAGAGAAAGCCTGCATGCAGCAACGAAGACCCAACGCAGCCAAAAATAAATAAATAAATATTTATTTATTTATTTTTAAAAAATGCCTACAAAAGATTTCCAGGCACAAATGATTTCATTGGAGAATTCTACCAAACACTTAGAAGAGAATTAACATCAATTCTACACGATCTCTTCCAAAAAATGAAAGAGGAGGGAACATTCCCAATTCATTTCATGAAACTGGTATTACCCTGATACCAAAACCATGTAATGACTACAAAAAGAAAACCACACTCAAGAGTACAGATACACAAATCCTTCATAAAATATTAGAAAATACAATTCAGCAACATATAAAAGGAATTATACATCATCACCAAATGGGGTTAATTTCAAGGGTGCAAGCCTGATTCAACATTAAAAAATCAATGAATGTAACCTACCATATCAATAGGCTAAAGAAGAAAACTCATAAAATCACATCAATTGATCCAGAAAAAGCACTGGATAAAATTCAACACCCATGTGTGAATAAAGCTCTCAGACATGTAGGAACAGAGGAGAAATTTCTCAACTAATAAAAAGCATGTACAAAAGAAAAAAATATCCCTACAAATAGAATCATACTAAAGGGAAAAGACTGAATTGTCCCCACTAAGATTGGGAAGGAGGGAAGAATGCCTACTCTCTCCATACTTATGCTACATAGACCTAAAGTTCTATCCAGGTCAATAAGGCAAGACAAGGAAACAAATGATATACAGATCAGAAAGGAAGAATTAAAACTGTCCCTGAGAACCCTCTTGCACTGTTGGTGGGAATGTAAATTGATACAGCCACTATAGAGAACAGTATGGAGGTTCCTTTAAACACTAAAAATTGGGCTTCCCTGGTGGCGCAGTGGTTGAGAATCTGCCTGCCAATGCAGGGGACACGGGTTCGAGCCCTGGTCTGGGAAGATCCCACATGCCGTGGAGCAACAAGGCCCGTGAGCCACAATTGCTGAGCCTGCGCATCTGGAGCCTGTGCTCCGCAACTAGAGAGGCCGCGATAGTGAGAGGCCCGCGCACCACGATGAAGAGTGGCCCCCGCTTGCCGCAACTGGAGAAAGCCCTCGCACAGAAACGAAGACCCAACACAGTCAAAAATAAATAAAATAAAATAAATTAATTAAAAAAAAAAAACCTAGCTCCATCATTTGAAAAAAAAAAAAGAAAACAAAAACTAAAAATAGAACTACGATACAACCCAGCAATCCCACTACTGGGCATATACCCTGAGAAACCCATAATTCAAAAAGAGTCACGTACCACAATCTTCATTGCAGCTCTATTTACAATAGCCAGGACATGCAAGGAACCTAAGTGTCCATCAACAGATGAATGGATGAAGAAGATGTGGCACATACATACAATGGAATATTACTCAGCCATAAAAAGAAACGAAATTGAGTTATTTGTAGTGAGGTGGATGGACCTAGAGTCTGTCATACAGAGTGAAGTCAGAAAGAGAAAAATAAATACTGTATGCTAACACATATATATGGAATCAAAAAAAAAAAAAGGTCATGAAGAACCTAGGCACAGGATGGGAATAAAGATGCAGACCTACTAGAGAATGGACTTGAGGACACAGGGAGGGAGAAGGGTAAGCTGAGACAAAGTGAGAGAGTGGCATGTACATATATACACTACCAAATGTAAAACCAATAGCTAGTGGGAAGCAGTCGCATAGCACAGGGCTATCAGCTCGGTGCTTTGTGACCACCTAGAGGGGTGGGATAAGGAGGGTGGGAGGGAGGGAGACGCAAGAGGGAAGAGATAGGGGGACATATGTATATGTATAGCTGATTCACTTTGTTATAAAGCAGAAACTAACATACCATTGTAAAGCAATTATAGTCCAATAAAGATGTTAAAAAAAAAAAAACAAAACTGTCCCTGCTGCAAGGATAAAGAAGATGTGGCACATATATACAATGGAATATTACTCAGCCATAAAAAGAAACGAAATTGAGTTATTTGTAGTGAGGTGGATGGACAAAGAGTCTGTCATACAGAGTGAAGTAAGTCAGAAAGAGAAAAAAAACTGTATGCTAACACATAAATATGGAATCTAAAAAAAAAAAGTTCTGAAGAACCTAGGGGCAGGACAGGAATAAAGACACAGATGTAGAGAATGGACTTGAGGACACGGGGAGGGGGAAGGGTAAGCTGGGACGAAGTGAGAGAGTGGCATGGACATATATACACTACCAAATGTAAAACAGATAGCTAGTGGGAAGCAGCCACATAGCACAGGGAGATCAGCTCGGTGCTTTGTGACCACCTAGAGGGGTGGGATAGGGAGGGTGGGAGGCAGACGCAAGAGGGAGGGGACATGGGGATATATGTATACATATACTGATTCATTTTGTTATACTGTAGAAACCAACACAACAGTGTAAAGCAATTATACTCCAATAAAGATGTTAAAAAAACAAACAGAAAAAACCTGTCCCTATTTGTAGATAACATGATTGATTATCTATGTAAAAAATCCCAAGGACTCTTAAAAAAAAAAAAAAACCTCCTAGAACTCCTAGAACTCATAAGTGAGTTCAGCAACGATGCAAAATACAAGATAAATATACAAAAATTGTTTTTATTTCTATTCACTATTTTATTTCTATTTACTAGCAAGGAACACAGAGACACCAAAATTTAAAATATACCATTTAAAATCGCTCAAAAAAGAGAAATAGGTGCAAATCTAACTAATATATATATGTGTGTATATGTATATATATATATATATGACTTGTATGTTGAAAACTACAAAATGCTGAGGAAAGTGATCAAAGGAGATTTTAATATATTGAGAGACATACTGTGTTAATGAGTTGGACAACATAGTAAAGATGTCAATTCTCGTTCCCCAAATTGCTATACAGGTTTAATGCAATTCTTATCAAAATCTCAGTAATATTTTTGTAAAAATGAAGATTATTCTAAAATTTACATGGAAAGGAACTAGAATAGTTGAAAAAATTTTGGAAAAGTAGAATAAAGTGGGAGGAATTAGCCTACCCAATCTCAAGATTAATTTCATACCTACAAGATTAATTACATAGCAAGATTGTGCAGTGTTGACAGAGGGATACAAACACAGACCACTGGGACCAAATAGAGAACTCAGATATCTGATTAGGGGTTAATATCCAAAATATATAAAGAACATATAATAACTCAATAGCAAAAAGAACAAATTTTTAAATGGGCAGAGGATCTGAATAGACATTTTTCCAAAGACATCCAAATGGCCAACAACTACAGCAAAAGAAGATTAACATTACTAATCATCAGGATAATGCAAATCAAAACCACAATGTGATATCACCTCACACCTGTGAGAATGGCTGTTACCAAAAAGATAAGAAATAACAAGTGTTGGAGAGGATGTGGAGAAAAGGAAAACCTCGAGCACTGTTGGTGGGAATATAAATTGGTGTGGCCACTATGGAAAGAAGTATGGAGGTTCCTCAAAAAAATTAAAAATAATAAAACTAACATACGATCTAGCAATTCTACTCTGGAAATTTATTTGAAGAAAAATGAAAACACCAATTTGAAAAGATATATGCACCCCCATGTTCACTGCAGCATTATTTTCAATAGCCAAATATGGAAAAACCTGAGTCCATCGATGGAGGAATGTATAAGAAAACGTGATATATATCTACATATACCTGTGATATATACTATACATACACACACACAGACATGCACACACACACACACACACACACACTGGAATACTATTCAGCCACAAAAAAGAATGAAATCTTGCCATTTGCAACAATACGGATGGACTTTGAAGGCATTATGCTAAGTGAAATATGTCAGAGAATGACAATGTATGATCTCACTTCTATGTGGAATTAAACAACAACAAAAACAACAAGCCAAGCTCACAGATACAGAGAACAGATTGGTGGTTGCCAGAGGTGGAGGATGGGGGACAGGAGAAATGGGTGAAAGTACAAAAGCTACAAACATCCAGTTATAAAATAATTAAGTCATGGGGATGTAATGTACAGCATGGTGATTATAGTTAATAATACTGTACAGTATATTTGAAAATTGCTAAGAGAGTAGATCCTAAAAGTCCTCATCACAAGAAGAAAATAATTTTCTAACTGTATATGCTGATGCATGTTAACTGGACTTATTGTGCTGATCATTTTGCAATATATACAAATACTGAGTCATTATGTTGCACTCCTGAAATTAATAAAATGTTATATGTCGAGTATACCTCAATAAAAAAAAATAGAGGACCTAGAAATAGACCCACACAAATATGCTCAGTAGAGTTTTTAACAATGGTGCAAGTGCAATTCAATGGAGGAAAGATAGGCTTTTCAACAAATGGTGCTGGAGCAATTGGATATCCATAGGCAAAAAAATGAACTTCACCCTAACCTCACACCTTATACAAAAATTAATCCTGGGGATGCAGCTGTGGGAATGGAAAGGAGGTGATGGATTACAGAGACAACGAGGGGATATAATCCACAGGCTGGACTAATTGTTTGTAGGGGATGGATTAAGAGCTTTAGGCAGGAGTGAAGCAAGAGGGAAGAATCCAGAATGAACTTGGTTGTTGGACTAGAAGCTATTTGGGAGAGTGGGGCTAAAAGATGCTACGTCCAGATCTGGACATAGAAAGCTCCAGCTGCCTATAAGATATCCTGGTGGAAAAGCCCAGTCAACAGTTCACAACTGGGTCTAAAGCTCAGGAAAGACATATGACTGTAATAGAGATTTGGGGGTTGCCAGTAAATAGGGAGAGGATAACAAGAAAAAGGCAAGCAGTGGACTGAGTCCTGGGAACATTAGCACTTAGGGAGATAGAGAAAGAGGATCCAGCCACAGGTGGTAAGAACAAATGCAGAAGGATAGGAAGAAAATCAGGATAAATGGCACCACTTCCTGAGAGCAAAAGGGAAGAGAGAGTTGTAAGAAGCATGGCTTGGTCAGTGGGGTCAAATGCTACAAAGAAGTCAAATATGATAAGGATTGAGAAATAGCCACTGCACTAACACTGAACTTTTGCTTGATGGCTTCAGTGGAGGAGTAGAGCCAGAAGCCAGTTGCATTAATTTAAGGAGTAAATGGCAGGCAGGGAAGTGGACATTTGGGACAGAAAAGTTTGGCTCAGATATAAAGGAAAGAGGAAGGGGAGCAGCTAGAGATTGTGAAAGAATTAAAGGGTCAAGGGAAAGTTGTTAGGGGGCATCGTTTGTTGTGCTCACAGGCAGAGGGGACGATTCCAATAGAAAGCAGAAGGCTGGAGATATAGATGAGACTGGAATGCGCATATATCAAGATATCTTATAAAATTCTCATAGCCATGGCTTTTGTTCAAAGCCTGAACTAGGTGCTTTTCCACTAAGATCAGAAACAAGGTAAGGATATCTCCTCTTCTTTTCAACATCATACTGGACATTCAAGCTAATGCAAAAGGACAAGAAAAGGAAATAAAAGGTATACAGATTCAGAAGAAAAGCAAAACTCTTTGTTCACATATGACACGATAGCCCATATAGAAAATTCCAAAGAAGTGACCAAAACATCATGAAACTAATAAGCGATTAAATCAAGATTGCAGGATACAAGGTTAATATCCAAAGTCTATTGTTTTCCCAAATAAAAGCAATGAAAAATTAGAACTTGAAATTAAAAACGTAATACCATTTACATTAGCACACATGAAAAAATACTTAGGCTTAAACCTAACAAAATATGTTAAGATCAGTATGAGGAAGTCTACAATATTCTGATGAAAGAAATCAAAATTAAATAAATGGAGAGCTAGTCCATGTTCATGGACCAGGAAGCTCAATATTATTAAGATGTCAGTTCCTCCCAACTTCATCTGTAGACTCAATGCAATTTTAATAAAAATCCCAGAAAGTTATTTTATGGATAATAACAAACTGATTCCAAAGAATATATGGAAATGCAGAAGACTCAGAATAAGTCAACACACTACTGAAGAACAAAGTCAGAAGATTGATACTATCCAACTTCAAGATTTATTATAAAGCTACAGCAATCAAGACAGTATGCTACTGGCCAGAGAATAGAAAAATAAATTAATGGGACAGAATAGAGAGCCAAGAACAAGAACCACACAAATAAAGTCAAATTATCTTTGACAAAGGAGCAAAGATAATTCAATGGAGAAATGATTGTTTTTTCGATAAATGGTGCTGGACTAACTGGATATCTACATCACACAAATGAATCTAGATGCAGACCTTATAACCTCCACAAAAATTAACTCAAAATGGGTCATACTCCCAAATGTAAAACACCAAACTATAAAACTCCTAGATTATAACATAGGAGAAAATCTAGACGAACGTGGATAGGGCAATGGCTTTTTAGGTACAACACAAAAGACATGACCCATGAAAGAAAGAAATGAGAAGTTGCACTTCATTAAAATGAAAAAATCCTACTCTGTGAAAGACACTGTCAAGAGGATGAGAAGACAAGCCACAGATTGGGAGAAAATACTTGCGAAAAAACATACCTGATAAAGGACTGTTACGTAAAATATACAAAGAACTGTTAACACTCAACAATAAGAAAATGAACAACCTGATTTAAAAAATGGTCAAAAGACCTAAATAGACACCTCACCAAAGAAGATATACAGATGGCAAATAAACATATGAAAACATGCTCAACATCATATGTTATTGGGGAATGCTAATTAAAACGAGACGCCACAACATACCTATTAGAATGGTTATAATCCAACACCAATTGCTGGTAAGGATGTGAAACAACAGGAACTCTCATTCACTGCTGATGGGAATAAAAAATGGTATAGTTATTTTGGAAGACAGTTTAGTAATTTCTTACAAAACTAAACAAACTCTTACCATACAATCCATCAATCATGCTCATGAATGTTTATAGCAGTTTTACTCACAGTTGCCAAAACTTGGAAGCCACCAAAATATCTTTCAAATATCCACCAAACAAAGTGAGGTACATTTAAACTATAAAATATTATTCCACAATAAAAAGAAATGAGCTATGAAGCCAGAAAAAGAAACAGAGGAACCTTGAATGCATATTGGTAAGTGAAAGAAGTCGATCTGAAAAGCCTACGTATTGTGTAATTCCAGCCACATGAAATCTCAGAAAAGGTAAAACTATGGAGTCAAAGGTCAGTGGTTGTCGCAGGTTTGGGGGGAGGAAGGAATGAATAGGTGGAGCATAGAGCAGTAAATAGGGCAATAAAACTATTCTGCATGATACTGTAATGGTGGATACATGTAATGACACATTTGTGAAAACTTGTAGCATGTACCTCACAAAGTGTGAACCCCAATGTAAACTATGGACTCCAGTTGATAATGATGTGGCAATGCTGGTTCATCAATTGTACCAAATGTACCACGCTTGCAAGAGATGTGGACGGTGGGGGAGGCTGTGTATTGTGAGGAGAGGAAGGCGGCCATATGGGAACTCTCTGTACTTTCCGCTCAATTTTGCTGTGACCCTGACACTGCTCTAAAAAATAAAGTCTATTGAGAAATATGAGAAACATTCATCATCCAAGTATTTTGTTTAGGCTCCAGCAGGTGCAGGAACCGCCAGACAGAGCATACCGCATGTCAGCAGTTGACAGCACAAAACAGAGAAGGTTACCTTAGAGCACTTCCTCAGAGGCCAAAGGGGACTTTCTTCTTTGCTTATTTTTACAACTGGTGGAAGAAAACATTTAGTTCCTCGGAGGCCCAGGGACAGTCAAACAAGGCAGCTGTGGGCCAGCTTCCTGAGAAGCCTTACAAAAGCAGGGCAGCATCCAGACTTCTTGTTCCCAGGGCTGCCATCAACATCATGCCACTGCCAAGGAAGCCAGATGGAGGACAGATCAGCTGGCACCCGGCATCGTGCCCTTTCCCTACTTCGTCGTTCACCTGCCCCAGCCCACTGTTGATGTGTTCCTGTTTTTGTTGTATCTTTTATGCTTTTCCAGAGCACTTGTCACACACAACAAGAAAACATGTTGTCACCTTCCCTCTCCAACTCTCTCTAGGTCAGTGGTTCTCAACCTAGGCTACACGTTGAAATCATCTGGGGAGGCTGAAAAGGCTAACACTACCTGGGCCCCACCTAGCTGAGATTCTAATTTGATTGGTGTGGCAATGGGTTCCCACGTGATTCTAATGTGCAGTCAAGGTTGTAAATTACTAGTCTCAGCGAGTCCATGAGGTTCACACAGACTCCTACACTCCACCCAGTCATAGGAAGGGGGTTGTTTCTGGTTTCAGAGACACTCTTCCATGCCCCATCCCATCCCCAGCACACACAAGAAGGCTCTAGGAAACATTCTTTCAGTCGATGTATTCACTAATCGTCATGGATATGTATTGAGCACCTACTATGTGTAAGCTAGATGCTGGGAAACTACATACACTTCCCTCAAAGAGCTCAGTATAAAAACATCATCAACCCAAAGACCACTTATACAAAGGACTAAGTTCTAGGGTCACTATTTAAGGTGACAGTTCATAGAGATTCAATTTGACAAGTCTCTGCCCTGGCTCAGGGCTCTGTCAGCCAGAAGGAGGAGGAGGCCTCTTTGTAATTCACCCAAGGTACCACACATGCTAGTTGGGGTGCTGGCCTCATGCAGAAGGACCTGAGCCAGGCACTAGCACCATGCCTGGCGCATGGGAGGTACTCTGTATTATTCATTGAGGGACTACAATGGGCTGCACAGAAGTGTTCATAAGAGGGATTAATTCTGTCTACAGGGATGAGGTTGAGCAAGTATGAAGAGGTAACAGTTGAGCTGAACCTTGAGGAACGTAATGCCTGGTGGGGAGACAGGAGACAAGCATCCTCCCAAGATGGGTTGACCTACAGAGTGGAGAGTGGGTATCTGAGGCATTTATATGTGCTGGAGCACCGCATGGAGGGGCTGCATGAAGCAAGCAGACAAGGGAGAAGTTGTGAAGGGCTTATGATGGAGTAGGGACTTGTACCCTCTGGGGAACAGTGGGAGGATTTTCATCTCACATGAGCACAATCAGACCTTGGTTTCTTCGATTACACTGGTAGCCATGTGGAAAAAAAACGTAGGGGACGTTGGGGCCACCAAAGACTCCAACTCAGAGTTGCAAAGGCCCTTAGGGGCCTTAAGAATTCCCAAGGGAAATTTAAAGTTAGATCCCCAGGAATTCTCAGGATTTGACTCTTCCTCCCTCAGCCCCCATACACCCTGCTCACTTTCTACACCAAGGCTACTAAAGGCTCCATCTGGGTTTTTGTTGGCTATTAGTACCTTTGCAGTGGGTGCAGCAATGGCTTTGTCTATACTTCTTCAGATGATCTGATGTGATCAAGAGTCAAAGAAGAAACAAAGTCTTGAGAGGATTTGTATCCTGAGACTTCCCCCATCAAAGCTGTCCACAACCAACTGACAGAAGACCTTGATCAGAGGGAGAACAAATGATAAATTTTTACAGGTATTCCATTCCTCCTAGAGAGCGCTATGAACCTAGAAGAAACACTTCTGCAAAACCAGAGAGAAAATATGCTACCCTACATTTCTTAGGGTGTTCCTATATTTTAGGGACTCAAGAGTGAGCAATTTCTTTTACCCTCAAAAGCCCATCAGATACCCACACAGTCTAAATATAAAGTTGTCATGTTCATTTCACAAAATTTACCGCTCAGATAAGTAGAAATGGAGGATTATTGCATGCTCTTCTTTCTACATATTCTTTCATGAATTCTGAATGTTTTTGTTGAAATGTAAAATAATTTGTGGTAGCTTATCTTCTGTAATTTAAACAAACAAAAAATAAACTCCTAGGGCTCACCTCTCTTACTGAATCAGAATCTCTAGGAGTAGAGCCCAGGAATCTGTATTCTAAGGAGCTCCCAGTTGATCTAACTCATTGCCTCCCTGACTTCAGGCATCTACATAACCTTTGCCATATTCACAGTGCCCTTTTGCTATTGTTCACTCAAGTTGTTTTAGGTCAACTTTAAAATTGTAGTCATCCTAAATAATATCCATTAAATCACGGTTTTGATGCATCCTGTTCTAAAAATGTACATTAAAACACCTAACTATTTAAAAAATCCATTGTGGACTAGCTGAAGGCAGCCCCTGCTCCACCCCACTAATTCAAAGCTGTAAGTTTAAAACTTACAGCTGCGTCCGGGCCCATGTGATTCAAACTTTGGAGTCTCTTCTTCCAGGACCCCTCTTCTTAGGCATGGGTGCCCTCACACAGCCCTGTGGAAAGCCCCTCACTGCCAGGACGCACCCCTGTCCTTCCCCCAGGTACCCTCTCCCGTCACCCCAACCAAACTGGCCTTTTATATCTGAACTTCGGACAGTATCACTACAGCACGTTGATAAATGTTAAAATAAAATCTGCAGGTTTAACCCCCTAGTAGCAAAAGTGCTTTGTTTTCCAAGAATGGGATTCTTCTCAAACGGATATGTTCATACAGCCCTTTGCATCAGCACCTAAAAACGGCACCCGTTTCTCCAGCTTCATTTCTTTTCAATCTTCCTCACTCACTCTGCCTCAGCCATACTGGCTTTTTTTAGTCCTTGGAACACACCTTACTTTCTCCCTCTTAACATACAAGCTTATTCCTATCTCAGGGCCTCTGCATTTGCTGGATTTCTTCACGTCACTGCCACCTACACATACTTTCGGTTTCAGCTCAAACGTCACTGCTTTCCCAGAGGCAGCTCCTGACCAACTCAGCAAAAGCTACACCAATTCCCCACACGCGCTCCCCTCCAGGCATCCTCTATCACAGCAGTTTTCAACCAAGGGTGATATTGCCTCTCAGGAAACATTGGTAATGTCTACAGACATTTGCAGTTGTCACTACCTGGGGGGGCACAAGTGTCCTCTAGTGGGTAGAGGCCAGGGATGCTGATAAACAATCCTATAATGCACAGCACAGCCCCCTACCACAAAGGGTTTTCTGGCTCCAAATGCCATGTGTGAGAAGTTCAGCTCTACCAGTGTATATCTTTTTTTCCTTATCATTATCAGCACCAGAATTGATGGTGTGGGGTTTTCTTTCCTACTGAATTGGAGATTCTTGGGAACTGGAGTTCAGCGTTGTTCTCTGTTCCACCCCCGGCACCTAGAGGAGTGTCAGGCACACCTGAATCTCAAATCTTGCCCCATTTGCCCTTGTCCTGAGAGTCCACAGCAAGTTGAAGATGGCTGGCCTTGACTAAATGATGAGAATAAGAAAGCAAGTCAGTTTCCAAAATGAAAACAAAAATGTGTTTTATTAATGAGTGTACGTACAAATGACTCGTGATGAGGAGTCCCTCACACTTTCATGTACTCACAAAATTATCTTCAAAGCCATCAGTGAAAGATTGGTTCCTCTACTTTTAAAGATGTGCAAAATTTCCTAAGTTCAAATATATAGTTTTAATTATACCAATGTCCTAAAGCCCCAAGATCAATTGTAGAAAATGAAATCTCGATGGTCTCAAAAGATCAAAAACAAAGGTAAATTCGTTATATAAAATTGGTACTTTTACAGAAAAGAATTTAATATTAACTAAGTACCTCGCCTTCCTTCCCTCTAATCCATTCTCCCTCTCAGTTATTGACAAATTTTTGTACAGTATAAAACGATAGCCAAAGTACCCAATATCAACTTTTCAAAAACAGAAACATTATTCAGAAAAATAATAAAACGTACCATATAGCAAGGGGCTTATGAACGCAGCACCGTTGAAAATATTTACTGAGCACTGATGCTAGATCTCCTATCACTACCAACTCCACACACACACACAAAAGAAAACTTTGCATTTCTGTAGTGTTTTTCACTTTTATTTTTCTCACAAAGAATATGTCATTGGAATTACCACTATACACCAATGTATGTTTGGAAATAATTCTAATAGGTGTAAAAAAACTTTAGCACAACATTGTAAATCATCTCTACTTCATTAAAAAATATATTAAAAATTTAGGCATAAAGAATGATTTATCCTAATGTCATCCAATGTTACTGGTAAGAGTTAGGATTAGAACTCAGGTCCTATCTCTAACTCTGTGTACCATCTGCTTTCTCCCAGGCTCCACATCTTGTTTTACAGAATGCTGCTGGGTATGCCAGTAGTCATGGTGTTCAGGGGTTTTAAACAAATTTTGGAAATGCTGGATTAAATAAAGTTGATCAAATTCCCACAACTTGTAATGTGCCATCACAAAACTCCAGGAAGGATACGGAGACTAGAGCACGCATCAAAAATTCAAAGCCCCACAAGCCACAAAGCAGGTTACAAACATGAGCCTGCAGGCAAGGCAAGGGCTGGGGGGGCTGAGGGATGTGGTGCCATCTAGTGGGGCCCTGGCTGCAGAGGGATGCAGTCCGATGTTGTTAGCTCTTTCCAGAGAAGTTATACATCTTGACATTAATTTGAAATCTCTATGGTTATGCATGTTGTCTTGAATTAAAAAAAAAAAATCCCTGTAGTTGGAACATAATTTTTTAAACTAGATCAGACTGGTCCCACTTGCAAAAACTAGTATACAATGTTTAGCAATCTTCTTTGCCCGTATAACCTTTATTCAGAGGTCCTGTTATTTTCCCAGAACTCCGCAGAAGTGTCAAAAACGTTGCCTTCAAAAACAAGCATCCAGCCCTCATGGACCACTTTGGTGTGAGTAGCTCTGAACACCTCCCAAATAACTCAAGCATGAGTTGTTTCAGGGTTTACTCAAATTGAAATTAATTTCCAGTCTTGTTAACTGTTCATGTAGAAATGCTCCTAGTGACTAAAAATATCCTTACCGTTAGCCTTTGTCTAACTCTTCTGGAAAAACCAAAAATTTAATTGAGCTGTGAAAAAGATATAACACAGGAATTGATTCAATATGAAAAAGACCCTTTATCCTTCCAAAACAATTTAAAAAATCAAAGTGGTTTGAGGACAATTTAGCATTTCGGTTGAAACTGGTAACACTCTCAAACAACACTATTATATTTGCAAACTAGCTTTTCTAAGGCAGAAAGCCTCTTTTACTACTCCGTCCCCCTCTTTTTTCCTTTTACTTCCGCCCTGCCTCATTCTAAAAATTACATCAGAGAGTCTGCCAGTTGTCTACATAAGTGCCTAGAACTGTGGCACCGATGTAGCAGAAACAGCATAAACCATATGGCAATTGATTTTCTTCCCCTGGTGTCTCCATGGTCCACTCACTACGCTAGCTTCTTCTAACTGCTAAAATACCCATCCTGGCCCCAGGGAAAGCACTTCTATTTCCAGAGCTCTGAGAAACCAGATCTACCTATAATGGCAAAATCACACTCACTTCTATTTTCCCATTGCGTAAATAAAAACCTGTACACTCCCATGATTTGAAACCCTTGGGGGCCCTAAGGAATATAACATTTGAAGTTGCTTGATTAAAAAAAAATACAATCATGAAACGCTTCCAAGTTAAGTCCTTTAAGTCCCAAATTGGATTTGCTGATTTTAAGTGGTATTCAGCTCTTCTTGACAGCTTTGGTAACTGAGGTAGTAGTGTTTATTCAGTCTCCCCAAGGAGAATTCTTGATAGAAAACAGGATTCATAGGGTCTAAAGAGAATGTACAATTCTAAGGAATAAATTTCATGTTTTGGAGAGAGCTCTGCAATGACCAGAAAGATTGAGCCAGTTTTAGTATAAAAAATTAGGACAATGTTACAGAGGTTGACTGTACACAGATGAGCTAGACTCACTCTACCCAATGTCACTGACTGGTTGGAATGCCATGGGAAACTGACCGAAAAATTGTCCTGCTTCATGAAAGGACTCTGGCACAGTGATATCTGGTCACTGTCTTCCACAGTCAAGGGCATAACGCCTTAGAAGGCCACTGGATCCATGACTTAATGAAGGTCATCAATAATGTAGATATTGTCTTCTGCTCGGACAGGCTTCAGAGCTGCATTTTTCAAAGCTCCAATGTGAGAGTCCCTCAATGGAATCACACTACAGAAAGAATAACATGAGTAAGAGAAAAGCAGACCACTTCTCAAGTATGAGCAGTGCATTTGTTTATGTTCAAGCAAGATTGGGTATTTGCATTTCCCAGAACCCCATTCACACAGCCTATGAAGTAAATAGAAGCTTTCAGAGTTGTGAATATGAAGTTTCAGGAAAGTCTGTTTAATAAGCAGGTAGAAAACCTCAGCAGTAGTTTCAAAAACCTCAGACTGGTCTCCTTCTAGAGTCTCATGTAATAGAATACAAAAATTGAAAATCTAGGGACTTCCCTGATGGTCCAGTGGTAAAGAATCTGCCTTCCAATGCAGGGGACACAGGTTTGATCCCTGGTCGGGGAACTAGGATTGCACATGCCGTGGGGCAACTAAGCCCATGTACCAGAACTACTGAGCTTGCAGGCCTCAATGAGAGAGCCCTCATGCTGCAAACTACAAAGCCCACACACTCTGGAGCCCACGTGCCACAACTAGAGAGAGAAAACCTGTACACCACAACTAGAGAGAAGCCCATACACTGCAACAAAAGATCCCACATGCCTCAAAGAAGATCCCATGTGCCACAACTAAGACCTGATGCAGCCAAATAAATAAATATTTTTAAAAAAACAAAGAAAGAAAATCTAAGAAGACAAATATCAGATATCAAATTGAAGTACTAAACCAGGATATATATTCTCAAAGATGGCTAGGAAATGGTTTGGCTGGTGTTTTTCCAACTGTGGACTCTGACCCTTTAGAGAGGGTTATTAAATCTATTTAGTGGTCTATATCCTGTTTTTAAGATAAATATATATAAGTATACAAAATATCAGAGCATACTGGTATAGTAAAATAGTATTGTTTCATCTAAGTGTATACTAGATCATGGAGTCAAAAATCTTACCATGCCTTAATGGTTAAAATTAGAAAGCCATGGGTTAAATGACTTTTATAACACATATGCTCACACATCAAGTGTATGAATAGGTCATTTGTGGAGTTTTGATATTGCTACTCTTTTATAATTTGTAGTGTATATAGTTACTACTTTTTATTAGCTAAGCCTGCCCAGAAATGATATGAAATGTACTGCATCTTCATTCAGCTCTGATCTTTAAATGGATTAGTCACACATGTGTGGAAACCGTTTAGGAGTCAGTAGCTCAAAATGAGTCAATGTGATATAGGTGCCCCAAAAATAACTTCATGGGGAAATGCTCATTTTTGTTTTTGTTTTGTTTTGCTTTTCCATATTATACAGTATTTCCTACAATAAATATTTTCTTTTCTAATTAGGTGACAAAAAGTGAAACTTGAAAAAAAAGTTAACAGCAAAAGGACAAAAATAAACTAAAAGGATGCTATCTTTCATGCTTTTCTGCCTGTAGGGAGTATTTTTTTTCTTCCATTCTTGGAAGCAGATAGTCAAAATTTTCTATAAGTATGGGATTTGGACTCTAAGATACATAAGATTGAGTCTTTTACCTGCTGTGGGGTGTGACCTTGGATGTCATTTAACATCTCTCAACCTGTTCTCCAATCTGTAGACTAAGAATAATAATAGTGCCTGTGAAGGGTTTACAGGTTCACTGCTGTGAAGGGCATGACTGCAATAATAAAAGCCAATGTTTATGGAACACTTGCAATATGTTTGGCATAGTTCAAGGCATGTTCTGTGGATTGGTTCATATGATTAACTCAGACATAGGAAAGACTATGTAATAACATCCAATGAAAGAGAACTAGGAATAACAGCTGGCAGCTTAAGAGAGATGGATTTGGAATCAAAGAAAGACCTGCTTAAAGCCCAAGCTGGACAATCACAGAAAGACAGACAAAATGAAAAGGCAGAGGACTATGTCCCAGATGAAGGAACAAAATAAAACCCTGGAAAAACAACTAAATGAAGTGGAGATAGGCAACCTTCCAGAAAAACAATTCACAATAATGATAGTGAAGATGATCCAGGACCTCAGAAAAAGAATGGAGGCAAAGGTCAAGAAGATGCAAGAAATGTTTAACAAAGGCCTAGAAGAATTAAAGAACAAACAAACGGAGATGAACAATACAACAATTGAAATGAAAAATACACTAGAAGGAATCAATAGCAGAATAACTGATGCAGAAGAACGGATAAGTGACCTGGAAGACAGAATGGTGGAAATCACTGCAGTGAAACAGAATAAAGAAAAAAGAATGAAAAGAAATAAAGATAGCCTAAGAGACCTCTGGGAAAATATAAAATGCACCATTTGCATTATAGGGGTTCCAGAAGGAGAAGAGAGAGAGAAAGGACCCAAGAAAATATTTGAAGAGATTATAGTCGAAAACTTCCCTAACATGGGAAAGGAAGTAGCCACCCAAGTCCAGGAAGCACAGAGAGTCCCCGAAAGGATAAACCCAAGGAGAAACATGCCAAGACACATAGTAATCAAACTGACAAAAATTAAAGACAAAGAAAAATTATTAAAAGCCACAAGGGAAAAACGGCAAATAACATACAAGGGAACTCCCATGAGGTTAACAGCTGATTTCTCAACAGAAACACTGCAAGCCAGAAGGGAGTGGCATGATATATTTAAAGTGATAAAAAGGAAGACCTACAACCAAGAATACTCTACCCGGCAAGGATCTCATTCAGATTCGATGGAGAAATCAAAAGCTTTACAGACAAGCAAAAGCTAAGAGAATTCAGCACCACCAAACCAGCTCTACAACAAATGCTAAAGGAACTTCTCTAAGTGGGAAACACAAGAGAATGAAAGGACCTACAAAAACAAACCCAAAACAATTAAGAAAATGGTCACAGGAACATACATATCGATAATCATCTTAAATGTGAATGGATTAAATGCTCCAACCAAAAGACACAGGCTCGCTGAATGGATACAAAAACAAGACCCGTATATATGTTGTCTACAAGAGACCCACTTCAGACCTAGGGACACATACAGACTGAAAGTGAGGGGATAGAAAAAGATATTCCATGCAAATGGAAATCAAAAGAAAGCTGGAGTAGCAATACTCGTATCAGATAAAATAGACTTTAAAATAAAGAATGTTACAAGAGACAAGGAAGGACACTACCTAATGATCAAGGGATCAATCCAAGAAGAAGATATAACAATTATAAATATATATGCACCCAACATAGGAGCACCTCAATATATAAGGCAAATGCTAACAGCTATAAAAGAGGAAATCGACAGTAACACAATAATAGTGGGGGACTTTAACACCTCACTTACACCAATGGACAGAGCATCCAGAAAGAAAATTAATAAGGTAACACAAGCTTTAAATGACACAACAG
Source organism: Balaenoptera musculus (assembly GCF_009873245.2). NCBI lineage: Eukaryota > Metazoa > Chordata > Mammalia > Artiodactyla > Balaenopteridae > Balaenoptera > Balaenoptera musculus. The sequence goes on from NC_045787.1 coordinate 131,860,559, forward strand.
ACCAGATAAATTTAATTGATATTTATAGGACATTCCATCCAAAAACACCATATTACACTTTCTCCTCAAGTGCACACGGAACATTCTCCAGGATAGATCACATCTTGGGTCACAAATCAAGCCTTGGTAAATTTAAAGAAATTGAAATTGTATCAAGCATCTTTTCCAACCACAACACTATGAGATTACAAATAAATTACAGGAAACAAAAATGTAAAAAACACAAACACATGGAGGCTAAACAATATGCTACTAAATAACCAAGAGATCACTGAAGAAATCAAAGAGGAAATCAAAAAATACCTAGAGACAAATGACAACAAAAACATGATGACTCAAAATCTATGGGATGCAGCAAAAGCAGTTCTAAGAGGGAAGTTTATAGCAATACAACCCTACCTCAAGAAACAAGAAAAATCTCAAATAAAAAATCTAAACTTATGCCTAAAGGAACTAGAAAAAGAAGAACAAACAAAACCCAAAGTTAGTAGAAGGAAAGAAATCATAAACATTAGAGCCAAAGTAAATGAAATAGAAACAAAGGAAACAATACCAAAGATCAATAAAACTAAAAGCTGGTTCTTTGAGAAGATAAACAAACCTTTAGACAAACTCATCAAGAAAAAGAGGGAAAGGACTGAAATCAATAAAATTAGAAATGAAAAAGGAGAAGTTACAACAGACACTGCAGAAATACAAAGCATCATAAGAAACTACTACAACAAACTCTATGCCAATAAAATGGACAACCTGGAAGAAATGGACAAATTCTTAGAAAGGTATAACCTTCCAAGACTGAACCAGGAAAAAATAGAAAATATGAACAGACCAATCACAAGCACTGGAATTGAAACTGTGATTAAAAATCTTCCAACAAACAGAAGTCCAGGACCACATGGCTTCACAGATGAATTCCATCAAACATTTAGAGAAGAGCTAACACCCATCCTTCTCAAACTCTTCCAAAAAATTGCAGAGGAAGGAACACTCACAAACTCATTCTACGAGGCCACCAACACCCTGATACCAAAACCAGACAAAGATACTACAAAAAAAGAAAATTACAGACCAATATCACTGATGAATATAGATGCAAAAATCCTCAATAAAATACTAGCAAACAGAATCCAACAGCACATTAAAAGGATCATACACCATGATCACGTGGGATTTATCCTAGGGATGCAAGGATTCTTCAATATATGCAAATCAATCAATGTGATACACCATATGAACAAATTGAAGAATAAAACCCATGTGATCATCTCAATAGACACAGAAAAAGCTTTTGACAAAATTCAACACCCGTTTATGATAAAAACTCTCTAGAAAGTGGGCATAGAGGGAAGGTACCTCAACATAATAAAAGCCATATACCACAAACCCACAGCAACATAATTCTCAATGGTGAAAAACTGAAAGCATTTCCTCTAAGATCAGGAATAAGACAAGGATGTCCAGTCTTGCCACTATTATTCAACATAGTTTTGGAAGTCCTAGCCATGGCAATCAGAGAAGAAAAAGAAATAAGAGGAATACGAATTGGAAAAGAAGAAGTAAAACTGTCACTGTTTGCAGATGACATGATACTATACATAGAAAATCCTAAAGATGCTATGCAATCCATATCAAATTACCAACGGCATTTTTTAAAGAACCAGAAAACCACTAGAGCTAATCAATGAATTTGGTAAAGCTGCAGGATACAAAATTAATGCACAGAAATCTCTTGCATTCCTATACACTAACAGCAAAAGATCAGAAAGAGAAATTAAGGAAACAATCCCATTCACCATTGCAACAAAAAGAATAAAATACCTAGGAATAAACCTGTGTAAGGAGGTAAAAGACCTGTACTCAGAAAACTATAAGACACTGATGAAAGAAATCAAAGATGACACAAACAGATGGAGAGATATACCATGTTCTTGGATTGGAAGAATCAATATTGTGAAAATGACTATACTACCCAAAGCAATCTACAGATTCAATGCAATCCTTATCAAATTACCAATGGTATTTTGTACAGAACTAGAACAAAAAATCTTAAAATTTGTATGGAGACACAAAAGACCCCAAATAGCCAAAGCAACCTTGAGAAAAAAAAAAAACAAAAACAGATCTGGAATCAGACTCCCTGACTTCAGACTATACTACAAAGCTGCAGTAATCAAGACAATATGGTACTGGCACAAAAACATAAATTTAGATCAATGGAACAGGATAGAAAGCCCAGAGATAATAAACCCATGTACCTATGGTCACCTAATCTATGACAAAGGAGACAAGGATATACAATGGAGAAAAGACTGTCTCTTCAATAAGTGGTGCTGGGAAAACTGGACAGCTACATGTAAAAGAATGAAATTAGAACATCCCTAACACCATACACAAAAATAAACTCAAAATGGATTAGAGATCTAAGTGTAAGACTGGACACTATAAAACTCTTAGAGGAAAACATAGGAAGAACATTCTTTGACATAAATCACAGCAAGATCTTTTCTCACCCACGTCTTAGGGTAATGGAAATAAAAACAAAAATAAACAAATGGGACCTAATGAAACTTAAAAGCTTTTGCACAGCAAAGGAAAGTATAAACAATACAAAAAGACAACCCTCAGAATGGGAGAAAATATTTGCAAACGAATCAATGGACAAAGAATTAATCTCCAAAATATATAAATAGCTCATGCACCTCAATATCAAAAAAACAAACAACCCAATCCAAAAATGGGCAGAAGACCTAAATAGACATTTCTCCAAAGAAGACATACAGATGGCCAAGAGGCACATGAAAAGCTGCTCAACATCACTAATTATTAGAGAAATGCAAATCAAAACTACAATGGGGTATCACCTCACACCAGTTAGAACAGCCATCATCAGAAAATCTACAAACAATAAATGCTGGAGAGGGTGTGGAGAAAAGGGAACCCTCTTGCACTGTTGGTGGGAATGTAAATTGATACAGCCACTATGGAGAACAGTATGGAGGTTCCTTAAAAAATTAAAAATAGAATTACCATATGACCCAGCAATCCCTCTACTGGGCATATATACAGAGAAAACCATCATTCAAAAAGACACATGCACCCCAATATTCATTGCAGCACTATTTACAATAGCCAGGTCATGGAAGCAACCTAAATGCCCCATCGACAGACGAATGGATAAAGAAGATGTGGTATATATATAGAATGGAATATTACTCAGCCATAAAAAGGAACGAAATTGGGTCATTTGTAGAGACGTGGATGGACCTAGAGACTGTCATACAGAGTGAAGTAAGTCAGAAAGAGAAAAACAAATATCGTATATTAATGCATATATGTGGAATCTAGAAAAATGGAATAGATGAACCAGTTTGCAAGGCAGAAATAGAGACACAGATGTAGAGAACAAACATATGCACACCAAGCGGGGAAAGCAGGGGCGGGAGGTATGAATTGGGAGATCGGGATTAACATATATTCACCAATATGTATAAAATAGATAACTAATAAGAACCTGCTGTATAGCACAGGGAACTCCACTTCGCTGTACAGTAGAAACTAACACAACATTGCAAAACAACTATACCTCAAAAAAAAAAAAAAAAGCCTAAGCTGGACCAAATGAAGCAGGCTATTTGGATGTGGAAGTAGGCAGAGGTTTCCTACCATTACAGACAGGTGTTTGGGGAAATGACTACATGAATGCATATAAAGAGGTTTTCACTTTTCACTGGGCAGTGGGGTAGATTTGCAAAAAATTCAAATGCTATGAGGCCCAACAACTAATGTAAAGGAACAGAGCAGGCTGGGCACGTAACAGTGGGGATGGTGGGAAGGGTGGGGAGCTGGAAGCACGTGTCTTAGCCTGTGCCTTTGTATGTCTTCAGCCTGGAGTCATCCTCCTCCAGATCATTGCAGAACTGCCTTCTGCTCCTTTGGGGCTCACTCACATAGCCTATTGCCCTGCTCTGTATTCCCCACGGCATTTCTCTGCAAGTCCTAAAAGTACCCTGTTTATTCATTTATACGTTTCTGTCTGTTTTGTCCATCTCTTTGGAATTTAGTAGGCATTCAATAAACACTCAATAAACAAAGCACTGAATGAAATCAAATAACAAACCAAACAACCCATTCAAATGTCCCATCAAACAAAATCTGCAATTTAGTTCTCTTGCTCTAAGCGGTCAGGTTTGAGGTACTGTTTCTGGAGCAGTTCTGGCGCAATTCCAGGGAAATACAGAGACACTAAAAATATCACTGGAAGGTTGGACAGCAATGGAGGTGCCCTATATACTAGATTTTTCAGGATCCAGAGTATAAAATGGAGAGTTCAGAAGGAAAAGAGAGGGAGAGAGAAATTATCCTTATTTTTACCAGAGTAAGAATATCAAAAGGCGTTGACACAAACTCTTTCAACCTTACCGTAGTAGCTCCACCTTGTTACCCAGGCAAAAATATCCTAAATCGGGGAAGAAGTGAGAGAAAATTAAACATGTAAGACAAAGAGTTCATGAGATTTTTTTTCCAAACAAGTATATTATTACTGTTATTACTTTGATATGAACAAAATCTGTACAGACCTCAGAAGCTGAAAAAATTAATTTACAAGAAAATATTTTTAAAAAGAAGGGGAAAAAAACCAATCTGGACCCTTGCCTGATAACTGCAGGTAACTTTTTTTGAATCTGTAGGAGCCAAATAAGCCCCTTAGTGTAAAGTATCTCATGTTTACTAATAGTTTAGTGTATTCACCCACATGTCCCAACTTACTTTAATGCAATTATATTTCACTGTAAAAAAAATGGGGGATTGTGTTTGTTCCATAGGTGACAGGTTTTACACACACGCACAACTGGTGGAAGGAGACCAGGAGGCCCTGGATGGCTGCCTTGTGAACCTCTTTGTTCTACTCTTAGCCCTGAAATCAGGTATCCCTCTCAATGTCCCATTTGTTTCTTCTGTTAAGTGGGTGTTGTAACACCCTCAACAATTTCACCCCTTATAGGGACAAAACTTGGTTCTTGAGGGAAGGGGGAAAGGGAGAATGAACACATCTTATATATTACAATGGTTTGCTGCCTTCCAAACCCCAACTCTACCCAACCAACGCTTATTTCTCCATATTTAATTTCTCCTATGGAGAATTTAAATATCATGTTTCTATCTATGGGACAATAATTTTAAGATAAAGAAAAAATTTAAAAAGAACAAGGTAAAAACCAAGGAAGTTATGTGAAATTCAAATCATGTGGTGTGTAGGGCTACAGGCAGTTTGGCTCAAGAAAACTCCCGCAGGCACAGTCCTGAGGTGACTTACTTTTGCTAATCGTGAAAACCAAAAACGTGAGCAATAATACCAAGGCAGTAACACAGATTCCAACGTAGACTCCCTTATTGGTGCTCATCCATGGATCTTGTGCCAGCGTCACAGGCTAAGAAAACATCGGCAGATCAAAAAAAAAAAAAAAAAATCTTCTTAGAATTATGGGTAGAAAACATTTCTGAAAATAATGTACACAGACACATTTATCTTTATTGGCCTTTGGCTAGTTCCGGATCATGAGGGGGTAAGACCAAATGATTTAAAGTTACAACCATGTGGTGAAATTCTAAGACAATTTAGAATTCAAAATGTATTTGGGGATGGTGGAAATGTTTTATCTCTTGCTTGCGGTGGTATTTACAGAGGTGTATACATTTGTCAAAACTCCAACTGTACACTTCAAATGAGTGTGCTTTATTATATGTAAATTATACCTATTTTAAAAAATTAATAAGCTATTTTCATAAATAATCCTCTTATGATATTAAAAAAGAAAACAACAATTTTTGTTCCTATATAAGTTGACGTGGTGGTGTTATCTCAAGCTATGTGAATGTGTTCAATTATTAAAATTGGCCCTTGATTACAAAACTATTTTTTTTTTAACTAGAATTCAAGATTCCATCTATGTCTTTATAAATGGACTTGAAAGTAGATGCTCATATACATGGCCCTGCTTAACAATTAAAATGCTGCACAGTTGGAAAGAAATACAACTTTATTTAAATCTCCTAGTATGGTTCATAAGGGATCATCACTTCCCGGAATAAAACCGAAACACGCCATGCATCATGTTCAGCCCTTTTACATAACTTAACTCTAATCCTAAAGAGGCCCCATGGGGTAGGTATTTTAACAGAAAGGAAGTGAAGATCAGAGAAAAAGATTAAGTCTCAAGTCTCTTCCTGCATAAGAGTTTAATCTCTGGAGTCAGAATTCCAGCTCTTTTACTTAGTTGCTGTGTGATCCTAGACATGTTATTTATCCTCTCTGAACCGCTGTTTCTCTGTCTGTCAAATGCAGATTAAATAGGGTTCTTGGGAAAGATAATTTAGGTACTTCCTGATCAATGTGTTCCTGATGAGGAACACAAAGGATGGTGACTTAGCATATGAGCTGTCCTTGCTTAAAGGGGGAACAGCCAGTGTCTTGGGAGGGAAGAGCTGTGTAATTATCTTACTTGTGGAGGATAAAGTGGTTACATGGAACATGGAGTTACAGGAAGCAGGCTTTGCTTCCTTTTTAAAAATATTATGTTACATGAAAACTGCAGTTTCGTTTTAGAATGTGCAGCTAAGCATAAAGAAAGGAAAACAAAAATCAACCATAATCCCAACATCCAGAAACAGCCACTATTACCATTTTTCATTACGTACTCTTCTAGAATTTTATCCTAGTGTTTTTCTTAACAGAGCAGTTACTATATTCAATATATACTACAGTATATACACTATACACACACACATACATACACACATTTTTTGGTCGTGCTGCACGGCATTTGGGATCTTAGCTCCCCAACCAGGGATCGAACCAGCACCCGCTTCATTGGAAGCGCAGAGTCTTATTAACCACTGGACCTCCAGGGAAGTCCCTACACTATTTTAAAAGTTAGTTTTTTCATTTAACAATCAACACTGTCTTCTCACGTCAGTAAATGCACTGCAGTGACAACATGCTTAATGGCAATAAGCGGGCATGCGTAATTGACTAAGTAATTAATCCCTTATTATTGAACATTTAGGTTGTTTATAACATTTTCATGAGTATAAATAGCAGCAATGAACATCTTTTCTTATACATCTTCACGTATTGGTTCAATTCTCTCCCTAATATGGAGTTCAGGAAGTTGATTTACTGGGTCGAAATATATGCTGCTTGGTTTCAGGATAGCTGGGAGACACACTGACATCTTCAGAGTCAAGACACAAAAAGCCCACGATTTTGCCTGTTGTGCACTTGCTTCTGTATTGCTTCCACTTGCTGCTAAACATACCTGCCCTGCCGGTAACTGAGGTAAAGGACAATCTCATCATTAAGAATGTTTGTTTCTTTTTTCTTAATCCAGCTATAACAATATAACAGTCATTTACATTGTGGCAGTTCTGCTATTTAACAGGCATATACAGATTCAGCACAGATCCATCGGATCAATCAGTGCCCATACCATAAGAGTTGGTAAAATCTTCAATATCATTCCTATGCAGTGGTGCTCTCATTATCACTAAGGTATGCAACATAAGGCCATTTGACCTCACACTAAATAACTCCACTTTGCCTGAGCTTGAATTTCTCTTACAATGGCTGTGCTTCAACTTCTCACCAATTGTGATCAGGGTGACTCTCATACCTGAAGCTCTTTAGGTTTGTTGCTTCTAAGAATTATTTGCACATAGTAAAAGGAAAGTTGGCTCACCCAAGGGAGCCAAACATAAAGGACCTATTGATAAATTCTTCTTACTTAGAAAGATGAGGTTTTGATGAATATTATAAGAATAAAGCCCCTTAGATTCTTCTCAAGCTAACTGTGGAAAAAGTATGACAACATCCTACAGAATCACAAAGTTTTTCAAGACGTTAGGACCTTAATAAGTCATCATATGGGGAGGTTTATGTATAGAAAGACTCAGAAGTGGCCTCAAAATTTCTACATAGGAGGACAATTGGGTTGGAAAAGGATATTAGGGGGCCTATGTTTAAGCAATCACACTTTCATTTATATAATACTTTCAGTGGGGATTGCCCCCATTCCACCACATCAATTCAAAGCACGTTATTTCTCTAACGATCACTGAAGTCGTCCTTGGTATGTAACGTTAACACGCGATCCTTGAATTAATTCACTCTTTTTTTCTAATTTTCTGGGCAGGAGAAAGTCTGTAGTGTGTGTGTGTGAGTGTGTGTGTGTGTGTGTGTGTGTGTGTGTGTGTGTAGAGAGAGTAAAATATCACTCTTCAGGTATTTCTGACAACTAGTGCATCTATATAAACTTTTTAAGTTAATTAAAGCATCCCTATTTAAGAGTCAAATTCTTTTCTTCCTTTATTTGAAATGTGTGGACTAGTCTTACAATAATAATCTCTAAATGTAACTTGCTTCCAGGGAGACATACAAGTGAATCTGGCTAATAAAGTAGGAAGGAATATGCTTACAGTTTGATTGTTATGCCAAAGGGCATCTGGAGACTGGGTCACAGTGCCGTACCCATCTGCTCAACAAGAAGGAAAATGAATTAGAAAGACAAAAAGTATTGAATTTTCACCGCAAACACCAAATACATTCACATTGCCTTCTGGTAATGAATGAAAAGTTGAATAATCATATGGCTAAATGCTGTAGGCTTGCAAGAGTTATACCAAGTTACTAACATTTATTAATTTAACCTGTAAGGTTGTGCTTCTTAAACCATTTTGTCATGGACCCTTCCAAAATGAACCCTTTTTTTTTCTCTCTGTGGAAAAAAATGCACGTACACAGAAAGTTTACCTACAATTTTAGAGGAGTCATAGTGGCCCATTATCAGAACTAGGTTAAAAATTGCCACTTAAAGTTATGTAATCAATATTTTCATGACAGCTAAGAAGCTGCCAATGAGTGCTCAGAGGCCACTGCACATCCAAAGAGCAGAACCGCCCCATTCAAAATAGTTGTTACATTGCTTTTACATTTAAAATGTGCGTGAAATGTACTAAGATATCTGAAATAGGTGGCATCCAACTCCTACATTATATGCCACAGTGCCTAGACATTGTTGCAGAAGTGCTTTAGAAAATACGTTATATCAGCCCCAAGGCCAAAGTATCTTATACTACCTAAAACCCCAATATAAAAGGATATCATGCCTTAAAGTTTTGAATATCCAAATTTTAATAGTGCTTGAAATATCTCTTTTGTCATACAGAACATATACTGTTGGCCCTCCTAAACAACTATAGGTCAAATACAGGTTTCTCTTTTTACTGAGCACTTTACATCCTTATACCAATTTTTTAAACCCCATTTTATAGATGAGGAAACAGATCTGAAATGGTTAAAGTTTCCAACTCTAGTAAAGGACAATAGCCTCAGCTCATAACCACCACACACATTGCATTCCCATCCAGTGAAAATACTGCAGGTCTTACGAATTCCCTAACTACTGACAAAGCTATAAAAATGTCACTGTCCAGTGGCAATGAAACTGGACTAACTATATCCCCCCAAATTTTTACACTTTACATTACTGTGTCTACATTTTATTCATTCTGACACTACTTCTTAGAGAGCCAAAGACAATATCTACAGTCTAGGTTCTGTGTATGACTTGTGTTATAACCTTAAGTAAGTCCTTCAGATACAGAATGGGTGATGTTGCAAAAACAGCATGAAAATAAATAAATAAATAAAAACAGCCTGGACTTGAGTCAGATAAAACTTGACTTCAATGCTGACAATGTCCCTTGGCAATGTGACCTTGATCAGGTCCTCTGCATATACATTTATGTATGTATATGTATATATTTATATTTCTAGCTGGGGTAACCTTGAACTACAAGCTGTTGATAGCACCTGTCTGTCTCATAAAGTTGTCACATTAGAAGATGCACTAAACACCATATTAGACAAATATCAGCTATTACTATTATGTTGTAATGAAAGGAGCAATAGGGGAAGGAACACAGTGCAATGGACTTTCCAAACATCACGGCCTTCCTTCCTCACAAACATGCAATGAGGAATGCAACAACTTGTCCATGGGCACGCAGTTAGTAACTGGCAGTTGAATTGGAAGCTGTCAATCCCCAAAGCAGAACTAAAGAGCCTCCCCAGTCTGGCAATGGCAATAAGTAAGGTCTGCCCTGAAAGAATTAAATGAGGTAATATATGACAGTTTGCTGGCACATCCATCTGTCAAAAGGTGGGTAGCAGGTCATATGATGCCCAAACTTCCTTCCAGATTAACATTCTTTGCTTTGTGAGGCTTTAACCCACGGAATTCTGACTGGGGCACTGTGAGGATTTGGCTGGAGAGCCTCACAGACACTGACAAGATGGCAGCAGTCACAGAAGTTATGGGGACACAGCTGCTCCAACGTCTGTTCCATTCTGGAAAGCTCTGCCTTGATCAGGTTTTAGTGACATATTTTAGAGAACGATTCTCCACTCCTATTTTCTTCTTCCTCATCGCATAGAAGTGTGGATTGCAGCTGCTCCTACTGCTGTTACTTTGTATTTTAATCTACTTTCACTTTGTTTCTGTGCCGGGAAACAGTTCACACTAAGGAGTCCACTTTCCAAACCAAATGTCACCATTAGCTAATCCCAAGTGAACTGGTCCCTCTCTGCGTTTCACTTTGGGTCCATTTTAAACTAACCAGCTTCCAGGAATGACTGGCAAAAGGTAGGCCATACTGGGGGTCCGCTACAGATTGGCAACTCCTGAGCACGATGAGTCATATGCACGGGGAGTCTTGCAAAGCTTGACCTTGTTCGGATGCATCCCAGGCACAAGGACACATAAGCTAGCTCTGCACTACAAAGGGGTTCCGCATGTGGCACTCCCCAAATTTACCACCATCGGTAACAGAGGTAGCTGGGAAAGACGACAGGACTCAGCATCACCTTTCTCCATCACAGGAAAGACAGGTCAATCTTACATCTCAAAAGAATATGGACCTACCCAAATTGGGGAGAGTGGGGAAGACTTTTGGGGGGTGGAATAGCAGAATCTCAGTGGGGCATGCCTCTTTGGTGCCAGTGTCATGTGTCCTCAACCCATCTCAAAGTGTCCATGTGAAATGAAAACTTGACAAGGCAGAAGAGGAGCCTTCTGGCTCTATATAGCCTCTGGGGCTTAGAGGAAGCGTAAACACAGGTGACCAGTTTGGTCCGGACCAGCTTAGTTTGGATTTAATTGTTTTAAGGCTCTGGCCCAAGGGAGTAAGCCCAATACTAAGTTTAAAGTCAAAGCTGGTTCATTTAATTTAGAAAAATACTGATATGCATGTGGATGTTCCCAAATCATATAAGCTGTCTATGCCGCTCAGTTGTATGTATTTCTGGACATTCTAAGTAATAGTCATAATTGCCACTAAATCTATCACTTACCTTTTAACTGTGTCCCAAGATCTTTATCTCATTTAATCCTTGCAAGAATTCTACAAAATCAGTAACATTCCATCCATTTTACAAAGGATAAAAACTGATTCAAAGAGGGTAAGACGTTTGTTCAAGTCGCATAGCTGACTGGAGTAGCCAGTGTTGGCACTCAAGGCAGATCTGTCTTATTCCAGAATATGTGTTCTTAACAATGTGCCAATGTTCATCAAAATTTGAAAGCTCCCAGGTGTTCAGGAAAGAAACGGAAGTTACCTGTTGAGCAAGAGTGCGATGGTGAGCTGGTTATATTTGTTTCTTGCGGTGTGGTAGGCTGGGTTTCTGCTGTCTGCGTTGGAGAAGATAAAGAAGCTACTGGAATGACAAGAATGGAAGAATGGTGTTCAATTTGTGGAGGAAAATTTCCACCCCGAAGAAAAATAAAAAACAAAGCTAAAATCAGGAATTACCCTTTGACTCTTTCTTAGAAAATATTCAAGGATGGCCTTCAGGCATTATACTGCCATATAGGTATTTCATTATCATGGATAAATCTGATCTAGAGAATGATCTGGAGAGCTTATCAATAGACAGAATTATTTCACTTTTTATACTCCTAGGATCCCCCTAAAGCCTACAACAGTGCATCTTATGTAGGACACCCAATTAAACTTTTATTCATACCAATGACGTTTCACTTTTGTGGAGCAGGGCCTTGAGGTGGGCACTAATCCACTCTCCCCGCTTCACAAGAACCCCAATCTGGATTTCCTCACCTTATTCAAGTTCCTAATTATCCATCCACACATCTTTCCAGGGAGATGCACACACTGAGCAGCAGGGAAAACATACTGAGAATATTTAATTCCTTGAGGTCCCTTTAAGGTGGCAGTACTGTCCGATGTCTGAGTCTTGGTAATAAGCCTCAAAGCAATGTTCCTGGTACCTTGGCTCCTTCTGCAGTTGTGTTTTGGTCACTTTTTTTATAAGACTGATTTCCTGTGTTATCTGATTCATCTTCCATTTCTCACCAAAAAGCTTCACCAAGAGTTCTCAGGGTTATGTTTCCTTTTCCTTTCTTGAAATCTCTTCTTTATTTTCTATCAGACATTTCACTTTACCTGCAGAGTTGACCACTTGCCTCTTAATAAGATCTTTACATCCCTTCCTCTTAGAGCACCACAGAAGATTAGAGCAAGTTAGTGGTGCTCGCTGGACAAGAGTTCCCAAACCTGGGCTTTCCTTATTGCCTCTCACTGGTCTTTCTCTTTCCACTCCCCCACCATGGTCTTCACATTTCAACATCATCTCTTCTCTTGTTTTGAGCTATCTTTTGTTTTTGGTGGGGTTTGTTTGTTTATTTTTGCTTTCCTCTAATGCTCAAATCTGTAACAGGATGTGGCTCTCTTTAGGAACTATAGGAACTAAGAACAGGACGATTCAGAAAGTCAGATGATCAGCATCTTCAGTCAACTTAAATCCATGCAAAAGACCTCTTGAGCTTAACTTCAGCCCCTAGTTTGGGTCTCTGTGGTCATCTTTCTTTTCTCCTCTGCTCCTACAACTGTACATCCAACCACTGCATGAATATTTTAGGCAACTAGCATGGACGGGGCACAGAGCGCAGAGAGGGAATGGATGTAAAGATAAATTCCCCTGCCCTGGATCTGCTCCAGTGTTCACCTCCTTTCTATACTGTAAAGTTCAACTCTAAACTCAAACTCTTTAGGAAACTATCAGGATGCCTATAAGACTCAACTAATACTATCCCCCAGGAGGTCACATAAACCAACACTTTCCTTCTGAAACTCTGCTTTTTAAACAAAGGCCATAACTTACACATGTTCGCCAAACAAGGAGCACTAAGCCATCCACCTCCGCAGGCACAAACTATTTAGAAGCTAAATCAATATTGAGAAAGTCAACAGATGCTCTAGTATGTTTGCTGCCTGGAACAAGACTATTATTCTTACAAAGTTTTGTGGCTCTAAAATCCCAGTTTTAACCTAAAGACATCTCTTTAAAACTCAGTTCAAAGTCCAGTCCTTCAGATCCCTCCTGGTTAAATATAGGCATGGTTCAACGGCAGTGAAGGGAAATCAATATGTTCCATCAGACTTTTTCGGCTAAAAGGTTGTGACATTTGTGTTATTCCTCAGGATCCAGAGCCACTTTAAAGTGTCAAAGGGTTGTGGAGGCTTTGAGAATCTCCACTAAAAAGTTACATTTTTAATCCAAAAAATAGAAAGTTTGAACCTAAACATGTCCTCAGACTGGCAAGCTATTTCCCCAGCTTTAAGTCAAATTATTCTCCACTTGTATTAACCTAAACTTTAATCTAACATAAAGTTGAACTATGAACTATGTAGCCAGAATTGAAAAAACAAACGTGTGCACTCTAAATCCCATAAGTCCTTAAATCTGATGTTTACTTTGTCATCAGTATAAATAGCATTACTCTGCTACATAAATAAATTAAAGGATGCTAGAAGCAAAACTGTGTAAGTCACTGACACCCTGAAAAGACAGGGTAATTGTATGAAGGCCTTTCCAGTGAGAATGTCAGATCAGGACAAATTCATCCAAACATAAGCTCTATGTTCATAATAGAAGGCAGCAAAGGCCCAACATTCAAATTAAAGGGGACAATCTTGACTCAACCATTTTCTATTCGTATGACTGTCAACACTGAACTTAGAGTCTGTGCCTCAGTCCTCACAAATGTAAAATAGGATTGAATCACACCTACAAGGCATAGGATTGTCATAAGAATGAAGTGGCTTAATACTTGTAAAGCAGTTAGCATGGTTCTAGACACAGGAAACAGTAAACATTAACTTCACTGAAATCTTATCCTCAAGTGTTGGGTGAGACTTCAGAATGGATTAAATGATCTCTATTCAGAGCTCCTTGTAAGGACAGAATCTCATTCACCTGACCCTGTTCTGGCATTCCCTATTTTTCCTCGTAAGTCTGTGTTCAACTGGGCCAAATCCCCACCATCCTCCTTAGATGTCCAAGGTCAGTGGTCTGGCTTTTATATTTCTTTTTTTTTTTTTTTTGGCCATTAATGAATTCCTTTGAGAATCTGATAAGAAGCTAGAGGGTCCCCTCACTCTGAAGATGCTTATACATACAAAAGGTGAATATAACATGGGACGGAGGTCCACAGATTCTGTGAAGCCACGTTTGGTAGCCTGTTCAAATCCTTACCCCAGACTGCACTTCTGCCTTAACACAACACCCTGGGTGGTCTATATCCTCTCCTTTAAAGCCTTCTGGGCTCAGAAGCACATCTGTTTACCTGGCTGGAGGTTCTTTGTGGGTGCTGGCACTGGAAGAGCAGAGGTAGAGGCTCTCGTTGTCGTTGGAGCAGTGGTGACCATCATTGTTGTTGGTAGAGCAGTAGTGGTCGTCATTGGTGGTGGAGTAGTAGTAGTGGTAGTTGTTGGTGGAGTAGTAGTAGTGGTAGTTGGTAGAGTAGTAGTAGTGGTGATCGTTGTTGGTGGAGTAGTAGTAGTGGTGGTAGTTGGTGGTGGAGTAGTAGTGGTCATCGTTGGTGGTGGAGAAGTAGTGGTCGTCATCGGTGGTGGAGTAGTAGTGGTGGTAGTTGGTGGAGTGGTAGTAGTAGTAGTGGTGGTAGTTGGAAGAGTAGTAGTAGTGGTGGTCATTGTTGGAGTAGTAGTCGTCATTATTGTTGTCGTAGGTGGAGCTAGAAATCAACATGAAAGCAAGGATTCATCAAGCAGCAGGAAACAAGAGTCGTGTGCTGGGCCTGTGCACCAACACAACCACTGGGACTGTCCCCAGGCAGAAGTGAGCACTTATCTCCCAAGAACTCGGAGTTCTCCTCATTGGTCAGCTAGAGTCTGTGACTGAGGAGGGAGTGAAAACATGTTCACAACAAGGAAACAGCTGCATTGAAAGGAGTATATATGGGGAGGTTTGGAGATTAAAAAAATGACACCTGGGATTTCTATCGAAGCCCTTTGAAAAAACTAGTCCCGCATATCAGATTTATGTATCTTCATAAATGTCTGTGAGGTAGGGAAAAAAGTCTAGAGCCCGAAGCCGTGTTTGTCCTCTCAGTGGCGTGTGACTAGGACCTAAATAGTAGTTCCCAAGAACCAGAATATTTACCAAATAAATAGCATTCCGTTCAGTCAGTCCTAAGGGTACCCTCCCAACAAACCTGCATCCTAAATGTGGATTAATTCACACCATTAACATACGCTAGATAACACGGATGCTTTGTGCATTTGGTTTGAAAGTGGACTAGACCTTTTAAGGTTCCTTCCTTCCTAAGGGATAATAACAAAAGGTAATGACTTTGTCTCTTTCCAGAGTCAGAAATGGTATAGGACTCCAAACCACTTACTGAAGTCCTCAGAGCTACCCAGAGAAAGAACTGCAACTAGGATTAACCCAAAACACAGTGCCTGGCACAAAAGCAGAAATTGTAGGATTGAGTCAAGAATGTGTACTTTTTTCTCACCAGGCATCTTTTTTGCCCACAAGAAGTATTCTTAAATTTCAACTCTACTAACTATAAATTAGAACCTCAAATCTCTTGAACAAGAGGCAATTGGTGTGAAAACTCTTGTGAGGGATTGAAGTCAATTTAATTTGGAAACTAACTGATTTTTGCCTTAAAGAAGAAAAACATTTTTTTCAACAAATATTTATGAGTGTCTATTATGTACAAGACATTAGTAAATGTTTTAGGCTTTGGGGGTTCTGTGATCTCAGTGGTAATTGCTCAACTCTGTCAGTGTGAACACAGCCATAGACAGTATATAAACTAATGGGTGTGGCTGTGTTCCAATAAAACTTTATTTATAAAACTGTTGGTGAGCCTGTTCTATAATCTGATCTGGTCCTAGGGCTACAGTTTGCTGACCCTGCTCTAACAGTGTAGTCAGAGGTTTTTAAGAAGAGTGCAATCCAATCCCCTCCCTTCAGTTTGAAATCAAATCTAGAGAAAAAAGGAAGCAAGCAAAAAAGTCTGATCAAAGGCTATAACAAGGAAGAAACCTAATTGACTTGTTTAACTAACGTGTCTTCCTCAGTGGTAAGTATTTCCTGAGGAAGAATCTAGGAAACTAAGGGTAGAGGAGCTGCTGAGGAAAAGCCCTAACAGAAGGTTGAAAAGTAAGCTGATTCTGTGAAACGTGCAAGAAAACTTAAGCAAATAATTGGATTGGAGGCAGAGAGTCACTTTGGCTCAGTTATGGACCCGTTTCCCACTGGACAGAGCAGTGGCTTTGTAAATATTCGTTTATTAAAGAATTTCTAAGCACTCTAAAATTCCCCTACTGGGACTTCCCTGGTGGTGCAGTGGTTAAGAATCCGCCTGCCAATGCAGGGGACAAGGGTTCGAGCCCTGGTCTGGGAAGATCCCACATGCCGCGGAGCAACTAAGCTGGTGAACCACAACTACTGAGCCTGTGCTCTAGAGCCTGCAAGCCACAACTACTGAGCCCGCGAGCCACAACTACTGAAGCCTGCGTGCCTAGAGCCCGTGCTCCACAACAAGAGAAGCCACCACAATGAGAAGCCCACGCACTGCAATGAAGAGCAGCCCCCGCTCTCTGCAACTAGAGAAAGCCCGTGTGAAGCAACGAAGACCCAACACAGTCAAAAATAAATAAATTAAAACAAAACAAAAACAAGCAAAAACAAAGTGCCCTACTAATTTCTTTCTCTATCCTTTTTAAAAAATATTCAGCCAGACCAATCAGATAATTTCACAACTCCAAAAATAATCTCTTCTCCACACACTGCCTCGTCACATGTCTACAGCGCCAGCCTCTTTTGGCTTCCTTAAATTGCCTCCTACATATAGGTTCCCCAGAGTCAGCTATTTGCTGCATCAGAACTGACCTTATTTTACCTGCCTTTATAAAGGACACAAGCCAAGTACAAAAGTTGGGAGATTGCAATATCAAGTTCATTTAAATTAAAAAAGAGACATAGCTTATGAAGGCCACAGGTATTGGATTCTGTTGTCAATAGAAGACTTTAGTGGGAGAAGATTCATTAGGAAAGAGCACCAGAAACCAGGAATTCCTGAAGAACCTGCTCCTTTCATCAAATGGCAAGAAAAATTAGGATGTCTACATCAAGATGGAAAAATGTAAACTTCCCAGATTTTTGGATTTTATGAAATTCTTAAAAGCAACAGGTGAACGTTATTGAGATGCAAATGTTTTCATACTACAATAAGGCCATTTTATTTTTTCAACAGTTAATTTAGTGATATGGTGTGAAATATGCTTCAAAAAATCCAAGACTGGACAGAGGAAGGGGGTGAAACTATATAGGCTTATACAACGTATATGCAACAAGACTGAATTGATGATTCTTAAAGCCAAATGATACATCTACCTGACAGGACCTTATATTACCTATTTTATATGTATGAATTCTCTATAAGTCTTAAAATGTTAAGAAAGGACATTTAAGAATTCTTCTAAGACATAACCTCAGAGAAAAGGGCAGTTCTTCAAGTGGAATAAATTTACCTCCATAAAAATGTTCACTATATTTCACTGTGGAACAGTGAATGCTTTTTCATGAACCAACTAGCATTTTTGAAGCACTGCTTTAGGAGGTAGTTTGCTGACTGGGAAGATCTCTAGACTATGGTCTTGAATCAAGGTTAGTCTTTTTTTTTTTTTTTAATTTATTTATTTTTTATTTTATTTATTTTTGACTGTGTTGGGTCTTAACACTTCATTCTACACAAATAGAAGTTATTCTATCCCAAAAGTTATTAGAAAACAAGATTATAGGAACCTCCTCTTTCCCTATTAAAGGAAGAGAAAGTTAATATCAAACAGAAAACTCTTATCTCTGGGAACCCACAGGAAGTGATCAAAGGAAGGAGGAAGACAAGCTCACCTGGCTTTATACTCAAGTCTAGGGTGATTTTTATATCATTGAACCACCCTCTCTTCTCAACGCGGCAACAATACAAGCCACTGTCAGCCTGGGCTGCATTCTCTATGGTCAAAGACACATCCCCTCCACCAATGTTTCCGTTTAGCTTATAACGTTTGTCCTTCTGAAAGGTGACACTGTATCCATTAGTCCAGATAATGTCACTTCCGCAGCGAGTTAAAGGACATGCCCCTCGGCCCCAGCACATGCTTGTGACTTCTCCACCATAGGTGCAGGGTAGTCTGACAGACTGACCCACCACTCCAGTCACTCGTGAGTAAGACGTTACACCATCTGTAAATAAAGAGAAACCTGAGCATGAGGTCTCAATATTTTAACTTTAATTTCATTCTCATTTGTTTTCTTTATATAGCTTATTTGGTTTGTAATCATCTGACTATATCTTGAGTTTTAAAATTTAGTATAAGCATTTTTCTATGTTAACATATTCTTTAGCAGCGTTACTATTTACTAGATATATTTGTAGATAAAACATCATATAAACGTTTTTCTGTATTCAGGATTATTTCCTAATAGGAAAAGATTTCCATGAAAGAAAGTATCGGGATCAAGGGCAGAAATATATTCAGTCTCTTGGTGAATATGACCAAATTTCTTTCCAAAAGGTTTGAAACAAATGACACTCCAGTAATGCATGAGTGCCTGTGTACTTCATCCTGTGTTTGACAGGTATCTGCTTATTTAATAGGTAATACATACATGTGGCTTTTCCTCTCCCCTAGATTCAATCACTGTCTCAGTTGAAATCTGTTTTAAAAAGTCTATTGCATTTAAAGTTTTGATTTTCAATTTTTATTGCAATTTTTAAAATTGCTATTGCAAATAAAGTCACCTCACAACCCCTCTCTTATTAAAAAAAAAAAAAGCAGAGCTAATGTTTTACTTAAAGCATCATTGACTAGAAGGCAGAAGCCTAGTAAACTCTTTAGAAATCAGTTCTTAGAAAAAAGGGTTTATAATAGTTTCAGGAGGAACTGAGGCTTATCATGCTTTACGATCAATCCAAAAAATTTAAGCAGGGATCCTTTCTCGTGAGTTGATGACAGCCCTGCAATGCAGGTGGTAAGGTCCACTTACCCAGATGAAACCAAAAAATTGGAGAATATTCGATCAAATACTAAATTTTGCCTCTTAAAAACAAATAGGCAGGAAAACTCTCTCCTGTGGCAGTGGCTTAAAAAACCCTGCATTGCCAAATGCAGTCTGGGTGGTCCTTGAAAGAAATCTGAGATTCAACAGTTAATCATAGTTAGGACTGAGCTGTGAGTTTGGGAAATGCTCTGGGAATAAAACACTCATTGTTACATAAATTAAGAGTCTATATTTTTCACTGGAATTCTGATAATATTTAATTTTGCTTAATGTCATTTTTGGACTACAAAGGTAATACATGCTAATTATAAAAATTTAAGTTTTAGAAGTATAATTTAAAAATGTACTTTCCTCACATTCCCACCTCTAGAGATTGTTTTTAAAACTTAGGATATGTCTATTTCTAAAATTTTCCCCTATCTCGCAGAATGTTTTGAATTAACATATTTTTCTTTTTAAAATTTTTTTGGCCACACCGGGAGGCATGTGAGATCTTAGTTCCCCAACCAGGGATCAAACCCTCGGCCCCTGCTTTGCAATCATGGAATCTTAATCACTGGACCGCCAGGAAAGTTAAAATATTTTCTTTTTAAAAGAAATAGTTGCACATGGTTAAAAAAATCAAAAGGCACAAAATGGTACAATAAAGCACTCGTCTCCTTCCGACCCTATCCCCTTTTCTTCTTCCCGTCCCCTTCCACACCGTGATAACAACTGTAACTCTTTGCTACATACACTTGAGTAGTTCATGCATACACAACCATCTACCTACTCCTTTTTTTGGTTTCAACACAAATGGCAGCATATGTCATCCTGTACTGCATCGTGCCTTGTTCACCTACCCAAAGATTTTGTAATTCTTAGCATTTATGCAATTTCTTTGGTTTAAGGTGTCAGCCTGGTTCTTTGCTCACTAGTTGACCCCATTACCTTCCAACAAAGCCCAAGAACATCTACCCTCCCCCCCACACTCACACCCCCCCACACACACTCCCCCATCCTCGGCGCTTCCAAAGAACAGCCCACCTATTCACTTACCTGTCAGAAGGAGTATGAGGCCCAGGATGGCTACCCACAGATGCATGATGGTATCGCCCTGAAGGAAAGAGAGAGCACGCTGGTTGGTGCGCCTCCAAACCAGATGGTATCAGAACGAGTCTTAATTCTCAGATTGCAACTTCTCCTTTCACCCTGATGGGGGGAATCACATAAGACTACCTGCTGGAAACAAGACCATGCAAAGGCTTCAGATCTGTTAGCTCCAGGTGACTGAGGGCTCTGCCCCTTCCAACAGAAAGGCAAAGGTGTCCTCTGAAGCAGTCCCGTCTTCCCCAGCTCCTTTCCTATACTTAGAGTCCAAACTGACTCCAGGTGCTGACAGAGGAGATAAGGGAGCAAACAGGAAGGAAACCAGAGGCCGGCTTAACCAAGGACACCAGAGCAAAGACCAGACTTCCCATGGCAGGTACACTTACCCTTTGCCTTGAAGATGAGAGTCAACTGGCCTTCTGGTGAGGGCAGGGGACTTCCTTCCTGCTCTGTGGCCACAATGGCTAGTCCCCAGCCTCAGTCAAATTGTCAAGTGCCCACTGATATAAAAACGCACAACACGAGAGTTGTGAGTTTCAGTTTTCTTTGGGGACTTACTGAGGACTATCTTTGGCCCAGGAAACTGCCTTTCAGAGAGTTCTGAGGAACCTCTCCCAAGAGACAGAAGTGGAGAGATAAGCATATATATGATTTTGGAGAAGTACAATCAGGCACACATCTCGGTAGAAGGTCGCCGCTGGTCACAAGGAACAGATATCTCAGTTAATGACTAGTGCTTTTCTAAGTACGGGAAGATGAAAGAAATTTGGATTCATAAAATTTTCTCCTGAAAATATCTAACTAGCTGAAGGCCTGTTCAACCAGTTTTCCCAGAGCACAGAGTGCCATTCCTGATCTCTTCCCTGAACTCCTTTCAGGGTATATTGAACATCAGTGACTACAGTGGCTAGTGACTTAACACTTATAGAACCAGATGGAGAGTGACACTGTTTAGCTGGCAGTGTCCCCTCATGGTTATAAATTCAATCATTATTTGGGAGGCAACTCAGGACCATTTTATCCCACGGTGCTAAGAATACTCTTTCTTCAGTCAGGCCAGGATTCTGTTGATCCTCAGTTTGCTATTATTGAACTAGGCACTGCTAATAGTAGCTAAAAGTCTCTGGACCACCTGTCTTACTAGTCTGTTATGGTCCAGGCAAAGATTCCCTCTTGTTGCTTCTTCCCATATCGAGAGTTACACTATTACAATCTTGAGTTCATAAAGAAATATATATATATATGTGTGTCAATCATTTCAAGTTGCCTAGTCATCATTTTTATCAGAGGCTCAGTCACACGTTTGGTAATGCAAGAAACAACAATCTTGTAAAATAAGCAGAATACAAATAATATAGCTAGTAGCATTTATAGGGTCATAAGTAAATATTTAAGCCAAGAGCTTCCATTAGGTGTGGTCCAGTATATTCCCAGCTCATCTGACTCAGTCTCTCCTGTACCAATCTCTATCTTAAAAGTAATGAAATATTGGTATTGTTCATAAGGCACCCAGCCTAATTTCCTAGTATTATTAGGCTGATTATCCTTAGTTTAACTGTTCCCAATATAAGGGAGCTTTTAAACTTAAATGACTTAAATAGTCAAATATCATATGATATGGTAGTCATATAAATCCACCCCATAACTGAAGGAGGGTCCCTCCTAATAAATCAGAAGTTATATTCTTTGACTGAAATTTAGCTTGTTCTTATTGAGCTTGAGTAACTTTAAAAGAAAATTCATATGTATAGCCATGGTCAGAGTAAGTATCATTGATCGGCCAAGTGAGAGGGTCCCATCTAGTAATATCAATAGTAGCTCAAACAGAACTATAACTTCTTTCTTCTAAAATAAATTTCCTAAGGGTCATCCAATTAGAGCCTTGGAGAGGAGAAATTCACCAAGGTAACCCAGAAGTACTGGATGTAGGTAATTGACCATAAACCCAACAATTGGATTAATTTCTAAACTCTGTGTAGGATTTATGCCCATGATAGAAAAACATGGATTTATGCAAAAGTGCAAGAAGTTATTATACAGAATTATATTATATAATTATATTCATGTTTCTATAATTTTAATTGTATGATATTATTATCTAATGTAATTATTATATTGAAAACATGATAAATAATCATAAGGGTAAGGTCTGGCATCTAGGAATAGCCATCTACTTCTGATGTTGTCTTCTTCTTGTCTTGGTGTGAGTGCAGTTTCTCCTCTGTTTGAGCATTGTTTTAAGGTGAGTTTGAGGTCAGCAGTTCTCTCTATAGGCCAGTCCAGTGCAGGGGCCCTTTCTAAGTGGAAAATATGAATCCAAACGTCAATTTCCTTCAGTCTTTCTGTGTGTGAGCTAGTTAAGAGTACCTGATAAGGGTCCTTCCATCTAGGTTGGAGATAAGCCTTTAAATGATGCCTTGTCCAATATGCATAATCTTCCGGTTATAGTTCATGGGGCATCTGACCTTCATCCAAAGATAGATTACTGTGATAAGCTTCAGAAACAAACTTAGAGTGTCCTTTTAATAATTCAGTTAAACTTTACAATAATGTAACGTAACAACAGGGGGCTAGCTGGTAAGTGAGTCTTAGGCAGTAAATACAGACCTCAATTAACAGCACTAGAATTTAATATCCACTGAAACATAATTTTTCTCTCTAAAATTACCCTGATTACTATCAAATATAGCCAAATTAAGAGTAATTTCTTGGCAAAAATAAGTCTGGTTTCAATAAACTTGGCCTGATTATTTACATAAGTGTAACTGATCATACGGGCTCTTTTTTAAAATTGGCTTTGCTGGAACTTTTTATAAAGAATCTCAGATTGAATTTTTAAAAGGCTTCTCAAGGCCAGAAAAGCTATCCCAAGGGCTTGCCATCAGATCCCACCTACAGTATCTACAGATTTGGGTGAATTCCTCTCTTCTCAAGGTCCCAAAATATCTTCAGATTCCTGCATCTGTCAGGAGGTGGCCTCCCTTATTCACTTGATAAGGTTGCTAGTAACATAAGGGTTTACAGTTTTGGAGGGATACTGTAGAAAGAAAAGATAAATGTTTCAGTTCTGCTTACGAAGGTATCATTTACCAAATTACTGTAAGTCATAATTAGCTTAAAGGGAAAGGTTTCCTTATATCTGGAAAACAGATTAAAAGGCAGTAATATTTCAGAAAAAAAATTATAAAAATTATAACCACATTGATCAGTTCACTCAGTCCTATGTAACTAATTTTTGATCTTTTGTTAACAGTTTTATGAAGAGTTTTACAAGCTGTGCTTGTCAAAAGTTCTTTCTATGAATTTTCTTTAAGATGAAGCATTTTTGCAAAGGCATCAGAATCAAACAATAACTGTCTATGAATGACAAAGATTTTAAAAGACATGGTTAAAGATCTGATTGCAAAAACTACAATGAGATATCGCCTCACACCAGTCACAATGGCTATCATCAAAAAATCCACAAACAATAAATGCTGGAGAGGGTGTGGAGAGCCGGGAACCCTCCTACACTGTTGGTGGGAATGTAAATTGGTACAGCCACCATGCAGAACAGTATGGAGGTTCCTTAAAAAACTAAAAATAGAACTACCATATGACCCTACAATCCCACTCCTGGGCATATATCTGGAGAAAAACATGGTCCGAAAGGATACATGCACCCCCAATGTTCATTGCAGCACTGTTTACAATAGTCAAGATATGGAAGCAACCTAAATGTCCATTGACAGAGGAATGGATAAAGAAGATGTGGTACATATATACAATGGAATATTGCTCAGCCATTAAAAAGAATGAAATAGTGCCATTTGCAGCAACATGGATGGACCTAGAGATTGTCATACTGAGTGAGGTAAGTCAGACAGAGAAAGAGAAATATCATATGATATCGCTTATATGCAAATCTAAAAAGAAAAGATACAAATGAAAGTATTTACAAAACAGAAACAAACTCAGACTTAGAGAACAAACTTATGGTTACCCGGGAGAAGGGTGGAGGGAAGGGATAGTTAGGGAGTTTGGGATTGACATGTACACACTGCTATATTTGAAAAGGATAACCAACAAGGACCTACTGTATAGCACAAGGAACTCTGTTCAATGTTATGTGGCAGCCTGGAGGGGAGTTTGGGGGAGAATGGATACATGTATATGTATGGTTGAGTTGCTTTGCTGTGCCCCTGAAACTACCACAACATTGTTAATTGGCTATACTCTGATATAAAATAAAAAGTTAAAAAAAGAAAGATCTGATTGTGATGTAATTGGGAAAGAAACTTGTTTCATAACATTTTAAGATAATAATCAGAGTTATGACTGATAACATTTTACTAAGACATACCAGGTTTTTAGGAATTCCAATAATTTCTGGAATATCTATATTAATAACATTTTCCCCCTAAAGTATAGCCTAAGAATGTTTATCACAATTCATTTGAAATGCTTCCCATGTAATTTAACATACCAAATAAGCCTAATTAGTTTAATATTTCTCTCTTTGTTAAGAAGAGAAAACAATTCCCTTGAGGTATTCCAGGGCCTTTTGGAAAACCTCAAAGTTAGCTAGAGGTCAAATAAACTTCAATTAGAATGTGATCTTTGGGAAGTTTGCCAAAAATATCAAAAGACTTTAAAACACTTGGCATCATAGGTCACTGTGAAACAATACTTACTCACTTAACCAAGAGACAATAAAAGATTTCAAAGGCAAATACAGAAAGTTATAACAAATTACTTAAAACATAAAGAAAATTTACAATCTGTTATAAAAAGCAGATCAATATTCTAAGAAAACACTCCCCTCTTCATACAGAAAAATACAAATTCAGGTTTTGTACCATTTTACCTTTAATACTGAAATTCATTTGCTCAATTAAATTTATTCTAATCTTAGTTCTGACCACACAAAAAATTTCCTTCTAAAGTTTCTATTTTTTCTCTCAAACCTTCTAAAATTTTCTATACCCATATTAATTTGTCTCTTCTTTCCCATTTAGAAATAACTAGCATTAGGACAAAATTATTTTCTTTTTCCTTAACAAAATGCATTTCTATTTCTTATACCTTCTTTTTTCTTGCATACAAAGATGTTTTCCATGTTAACTTAGTAGTCTAATTACATATATTAATTAGAATTCCAACTTTTAAAAACCTTAATTTCTAGTGAAAACTAAGAAGCAAGCAATTATGAACTGTCTTTTACATTAGTATTCTATAGATTGGCAAACTTTAAATACTACTTATAATTTCTAAAAAACATGTGATTTCTTAAAGAAAATGTCTCCAAATATATGTGGCGCCAAATGTGTTTATTAATAGTCCTAAATATCTTTAATTTCTCTGCAAAATGATGCCTATATTCAGTAATTAATGTTCCAGTTACCTTATTTTATTTGGGAAGGACATCGATATTTAATAAATTTCCATCACTTAACTTAATTTAGCAAAATTCTAAAGTTTCAAGTTACCAAATATCTAGAGAGACTGTTTTCAAGTAGACATTCCTAAAACATAATTATTTCTAAAGAGTTTACCTGAAAGTTCTTATCTCATTTACATTTAATAGACTTATAAAAATTTACATCATACCAAGTTATTTTTCTTGCTGACAGATATAAGAACTTATTCTAGTAAATCTAGGTACAATAAAAGTATTATATTTATGTTGATGGCTCTAAAGACATGTCTATATTAATTAAACCAACAAGCTCTAAATTTTATACCAAATATTAATTTAATACTGAATATTTCCCAGTTCACATGAACCTAAAATTCATCTGGGCTAGTTTATTTTATATTTCTGAGAATTTATATAAGCACTTAATTTCCTTTAAGTCAATTAAATAGAGCTCATTTACAAATTAATTTTGGTAATGCTCTCCAGAGGTAGAGACCTATCATATCTATAAGGCACACACAGACATGTAGCTTCATCTTAAAAACTTAGTCACAAATCAGTTATTACAATATAAAACTCACTAGTTTTAAAATAACAGTTGGAATAAGTTGTTTACTTGCTGGAATTTAAAAAAAGACTTTCCCCCTTCTTTCTCAGTTTCAGGAATTGGAGATGGTCTAGATAAGATAATAGATCCTGAGAGCCCTGGTAGAACATTTACATCTCAAGGCACAGGGAGAGAAATGCAAGCTTCTGCTAGAAGGACTTGTTCCCTTAGAGTCAGAATTCCTTAAAGATGTAGGCTGACATTCTGAAGCCCCTACTTTAGGAAAGACCTTAGGCCAGCTTCCCACCTAATCACCCAGTACAGACTGCTCCAGTCTCTTTCAACCAAAGTCCTCCAATATCTTTCAACTGGGTGGGGGTGGGGACAGTTAGGGGCAGGTACTTATTATACACCACCAAATAAAACTCAGGATCATCAACCGATTATCAGGAGGTCTGAGAACCAGAAAGGCCTACTCAAATTCATCTGGAGACGCTGGGGAGGCAGACAGACACAGGGCAATGGGGCCTGCTGGTACCAAGGGCTCCGGATCCTAAGTTCAGGCAAAGGAGAGAAGTCTGCTCTGCATCCCTTCATGGTCCTCAAAACTGTCAACTGAAATAAAAATGCACAATGTGCCTGTCTGAGTTTCTGTTTTATTTGGTGACTTAATGAGGACCAGGAGACAAGCCTCTCAGAGAGCTCTGAGGAACTGCTCCAAAGACGTGGCGTTGGTGGGGAGGGGAGGTCGGCATGTTTGTGATTTTGGAGCCGTGCAGTCAAGCACACGTCTCGGTAGAAGGTTGCTAGTCACAAGGAATAGCTATCTCAGTTAATGATTTTAGTGCTTTTCTAAGGTCGGAAAGATGAAAAAAAATTTGGATTCATAAAATTTTCTCTTAAAGATACCTATCTGAAGGCCTGTTCTGCCAGTCTCCACAGAGCACAGAGTGCCTCATTCCTGATCTCTGCCCCGAACTCCTTTCAGGGTGTGTTGAAGGTCAGCGACTGTAGTGGCTACTGACTCAATTATTGTAGAGCCAGGTGGGGAGCGACATTCTTTAGATGACACAAGAATTAAGCAAAAATGCAAATCATTATACCTCACCATTCATGCTACAGGATGCAATGTCGCAGACCACATCTTACTGAGTGATATCAGGAGACTGTTTCAGGAAGCAGAGTCTGGACTAGACTTGGGTTCAGATCCCAGCTCTGCCACTTACAAAGCTGGGTATCCCTGTGAGTTATGGAGTTCCTCCAAGCCTTGATTTCTTCCTTTGGAAAATAGCACTAAAAATACTTGCTCTATCTCCCTCAGAGACTTTTCATTATGAGCAAAAGGGCTGTGGGGGAACTTAAAAAACTAAACTTAAATATGCATTGATACTAGCTAAGGTTTTTGGAGAATTTACTGTGTAGCAGCCTCTGTGTCAAGCGCTCACATGAATTTAATCCTCACAGAACCCCTTAGGCAGGTGCTGTTATTAACCCCATTCATGGAAGAGGAAGCTGAGGCTTCCAGAGGTTAAATGAGCCTAGATTCCAGATGAGGTCTTCTGACTTTTGCTCTTAATCATTAAACCATACAAACAAGTATAAGCCTGGCTAGTGTTTCATTAACTCTCCTTCTGGTCTAAAGATTCATTAATTTCCTCTCAGGGAGGCACTGGTGCTCCGTTTCTAGGCTTCTTGCAGCTCGTGACAGGCTTCCTGGAGAAGCTGATGATGGCCTTGGCATCCTGTGGTCATGGGTCCTGTACTGCCCAGAAATGTAAACCCTGCTCTTTAGCAGCCTCTGAACTCGGAAGAGGCCTAAAGCCTGATGCTGTAAACTGGAGGCCCAAAGACTATATCTGGCCTGCAGAAGTACTTCGTACACAGTGTTAAAAATTTTATTTCTTAATTAATAGCCAAAATTTAAAAATCCAGAGAGCTCACGTGAGAACTCAGCTTTTTGTTTTTGTGAATAAAATGAGATGGCAACACGTGGCCTGTACCACACTTTCATCTTAGAGTGTGCCCTCTCCAGCTTGCCCCTGCACCAGCCCTGCCTGGGGGTGCTTCAGTCTCTGAAGAAGGCCTTGGTTGGAGGAGGCCCCTGCCTTAGACCTTCCTCCACCTACTTGAACACAAGCCCCCTCCTGTCGCTGGGCCTTCACACAGGTTGTCCCCTGAACTATTTGCTGAAAATCACCTCTTCCATAAAGCCAAGAGGTATGACCATATGTCTTTAATAGCCTTCCTAGCTTTACGATGCCATGCACTTGAATTCAACTAGGTAACAAGAGGCGTTCTCCCAAGGAATAAGCATATTTCTGGATACCTGCTTTCATCTTGTTCTCTGCCTTTATACACTTGGAGGGGACACTACTGACCCCACTTCAATCACCACCAAAGGGCAGGGGGAAAAATTCTGAAATGCCTCATGCACAAATAGGCCATGCCTTATTTATTTGGGAGACAAAACATTTTATGGCTGCTTTTGTTACACTCTCAGACTTGGCTAAAGCCCAGTAGATCAGTGATAAAAATTTTCTAATTTAATTCAATTCTACCACACTTATTATTAATATACTGAGGCTAACAGGGCATGATTCAACACACCAAAGATGAAAAAAATCCAGAATTGTGCAATCAGGCAGAGACACAGGTAAGTAAGCAACTAACAAAATTGAGAAGAATGATGTAAACGATAAATATATAATCAGACTGTGTCACTCCTCAACTTACAACCCTCCTATGTTTCTTTCAAGAAAAAAAAAAATCTAACTCCTTACCCAGATTTACAAAGCCCCAGTGATCTGGCCCCGGCCAACCTCTCAGATTTCTTCTACCACTCCCTCCCTGCCCACAGGGCTCCAGCCACATGGGTTTCCTTCAAATGTATCCTTACTTTAGGACCTTTTCCCTACCAGTGCTTCTGCCTAGATCCCCATTCCTTCACCCCATCATTTTCGGATTTCTTCCCTTCATTCTGATCCCTGCTTAAGTGTCACCTTCTCAGACATCCCCCTGGTCCCTCTATCTAAAGTAGCCAACCAGTCACTGTCTGTCTCAGTTCTCTACATTTATTACCTTGTTTCCTGTGATATATATTGTGTACATGTGTGTATGTATGTATGTATGTGTGTGTGTGTGCGTGTGAGATCCATCTCTCTTTCCTCTTGTACAGTGATATCCAATAGAACTGTCTGTGATGCTGGAGTTATTCTATATGGGTGTCGTGCAAGCACTTGCAATGTGGCCAGTACAACTAAGGAATTAATTTTTTTTCCATTTAACTTGATTTACCTTTAAGTTTAAATAGCCAAACATGGCTACTGTGTTGGACAGCACTCAACACTAGACCATAAACCCCTTCAAGGCAGGCCTCCACCTTTCATTCTCTGCTCTATCCCTGAAAACTTTTTAGGGACCCAATAGGTATCGACTGAATAAATTATGGAAGCAGAAAGGCACGGGGAGAGACCGTTCATTGACTGAGGGGGTGAGAGGGAGGAACGGGAGGAAATCTCTTTAAAAAGTGACATGTGAGCTTCACAGCTGGAGAATGGGGAAGGGGCAGAGGGTGTTTTAAGTGGAGGAAATGATGAGCAAGAGCCAAGATAGGGACACAGAACCAAGGCTCTGAGATGTGAAATAACTGTACAATTCCATAGGATTGGATTTTCTGACAAGCCCATCTCCCACGAGAGCCCCCACTATGTCCTAAAGGCTCCCAAACAGCACAATGGATTTTTTTGTTTTTTAATTTGAGCTGTTCAACCTCCATCAATCGCTACTCTCTAGAGTCAATTTTGTGACCCTTCGAAGGATACATCCCAGTTGAGGCATAGGCTCAGGCAGCAAACATGAATTTCCAGCTGCTTACTCCACAGGAAAAGGAGCCCCAGTGCAGGCACAGAGGAGTGATGGGGTCAGGCTCACCTTTGAGAAGGAATGCTGGGGCTGCTAGGCTGAGAAGCATGAGAACCTGTCAGGAGGCTACTGTAGTATTTCAGGAGAGAGGAGGGGAGAGCAGCTCAGGCTCTGGATGTTTCAAAACAGCAGGATTTCCTGCAGGGTGTGGAGTAGCAGCCTAAAGATGACTGCAAGCGATTTTGGCCTGAGCAACTGGAAAGACTGGAGGTGCCACCAGCTGAGACAAGGGAAGCTGTGTGTAACACAGTTTGGAAGGAAACATTGTGGATTTTGGACATGTTCAGTTTGAGCTTCCTTAGACATCCAAGTGGAGACTGTTAGAGTTCAGGAGAGGGGTCTGGGCTCAAGGTACATATTTGAGAGTCATTGGCACAGAAATGGGATTTTAAAGCCATGAACCAGAGTTGATGCTCAGGGAATGCCCTCGGCTTAGGGACTAGGTCCTGGGGCCTTCTGCAAAAGGTGGAGGTGGAAGAGGCACCAACACACACACAGAAGCAAACCAAGGAAGCAGGAGGAAAGGTAAAAAGTAAATGGGATCCTTGTGCAGTCAAGTAAAGCAAATGCATTAACAAAGAGGCAATGATCATGAATCAAATGCTGCAAAGGCAAGGGATGAGATTTGCCTATAGGACAGAGCAACATGGAAATCATTAATGACCTTGATAAAAGCAGTTTCGGTGAAGAGTAGTTGAATGATTGTTCACCTTCCCTATGTATGTTACATCTCAGGAAAAAGGTTTAATGGAATGTGAAAGTCAAAAGAGAATTAAAAATTGAAGACAGGGAACTCTTTCAAGGAGTTTTGCATCCAAAAAATAATAATAATAATAAGGAAGGGGAAGTTTGGAAGTAGGGTCAAGAGAAAGTTTTCTTAAGATGATAAAACTAACAGCATGTTTGTATTATCTGGAGATGACTCAGTGGAAGAAGTATTGATTTGGGAGAGGTAAAATGTGTGGAGCAATAGAGGGACAGAATTCATAGTCCAATTAGGGAATTCTGCTTTCACACGACCAGGGATAGCACATCGGACTAGGGACTCAAGCATGACCACTTGGAAGCACTGAGCTGCCACTGGATGTAGGGGTCATAAAAGCAAGACCAGCCCAAGAAGCCCACGCTCTCCAGCTACCTGCAGCTGCCGGCTATGGGGGAGGACCCACATCTGAGGATAGCTATTTTTTAAACCTTCTCCAGTGTCTAAATAATCCAATCAATTATCTTCCCCACCTTAAAGCATTCAATGGTTTCCCAAGGCCAAATTCCAAACTCTAAAAGCTGCCCACCTCCCCAAACTGGCCACACCCTTCTATGCCAAGCTTCACAAAACTCCAACCAAGTCAAACTTTTGTACTTGCTAATCTTTGCAAGATCAAGTTTCTAACACATACAAGAATACTACCAAATCTGCAAAAGTCAGAAGCCAATACTAGGCTCCTCCTTCACACTTTACACATATTTTAAATGTACAAATCACAGACGTCGATGAACAAAACTGCTAATATAGCTATGCTCTAGACACACATACTCCCATTTCCACGATATTGTATAACACCCATCTAACAGATGAGAGGCTCAGCAAATGGATGCATTGACTCTTAAGTCACACAGCTTTTTCTTTTTTTTTTTTTTGGCCCTGCCACGTGGCATGCAGGATCTTAGTTCCCTGACAAGGGATCGACTCCATGCCCCCTGCAGTGGAAGCTCGGAGTCCTAACCACTAGACCGCCAGGGAATTCCCCACACAGCTTTCAAGAGAGCCTCAATAAGTATGCCTTCCTCCAAAGGTACCAATTCATTCTGCTGAGGTTTCTTTTTCCCCTCTGCTCCCCTCAATGATGTTGCCCAGGAAAAGCTTAAACAATTCCGATGTGTAAGTCCATGATTCCATTTAAATGAGAACCTATCTCCCAAGAAACCCAAATCTATTTTATATGCATTACCCCAATTTCTATTGGCTCAGTCATCATTGTCCTAAGACCCCATATAATACTGAGAAAGTTCAAGCAGCAAAATTCCAGTTTTCTCTTCAGCATAAGTTTCCAGAGGATTTACTTACCAGTGAGTTAAGAGGTAGTTCTCCAGCTCCTCTGGTGGTCTGTCACTGATTCCTTCTCTTTTCTCTTTATGGATAAGATGGAATTCTATTCCTTATCTCTTTGCCACACCTTTACATAAGAATGTTGGGAAGTATCTTTAAAAGTCAAGCTTCTCCAGTTTGTCAGTCTTTTTGCTGGATTTGATCCACTTACTAAATAGATTACCGGGAGATCTTAGTGAGCTGGAACAGTATTTGTTCTCTGCTAGGCTGCTTTTATTTTTTATTGAAGTATATTTGATGTACAATATTATATGTTACAGGTGTACAATGCAGTGATGTACAATTTTTAAAGGTTATAATCCATTTAGAGTCCTTATAAAATATTGGCTACATTCCCTGTGTTGTACAATATATCCATGTAGCTTATTTTATACCTAATAGTTTACACCTCTTAATCTCCTGCCCCTATATTGCCCCTCTCCCTTTCCCTCTCTCCACTGGTAACTACTAGTTTGTTCTCTATATTTGTGAGTCTGTTTCCTTTTTGGTTATATTGACTAGTCTGTTTTATTTTTTAGATTCCATATATAAGTGATATCATACAGTATTTGTCTTTCTCTGTCTGGCCTATTTCACTTAGGATAATACCCTCCAAGTCCATCCATGTTGGTGCAAATGGCAAAATTTTATTATTTTTTATGTCTGAGTAGTATTCCATTTTGTGTGTGTGTGTGTGTGTGTGTGTATATATATATATATATATATACACACAAATACACACACACCCCATATCTTCTTTATCCATTCATCTGCTGATGGACACTTAGGTTGCTTCCATATCTTGGCAACTGTAAATAATGTTGCTATGAATATGGCGGTGCATGTATCTTTTTGAATTATTGTTTTTTTTTTCAGATTTATACTAAGGAGTGGAATTGCTGGGTCATATGGTAGTTCTATTTTTAGTTTTTTAGAAACCTCCATACTGTTTTCCACAGATGCTGCACCAATTTACATTCCCACCAACAGTGTATGAGGGTTCTCTTTTCTCCACATCCTCACCAACATTTTTTGTTGTTGTTGTTCTTTTTGATGATAGCCATTCTGACAGGTGTGAGGTGATACCTCATTGTGGTTTTGACTTGCATTTCCCTGATGATAAGCAATGTTGAACATCTTTTCATGTGCCTATTGGCCAACTGCATGTCCTCTTTGGAAAAATGTCTATTCAGGTCTTCTGCCCATTTTTTAATATGGTTGTTTGTTTTTTTGATGTTGAGTTGTATGAGTTTATATATTTTGGATATTAACCCCTTATTGGTCATATAATTTGCAAATATTTTCTCCCATTCACTATGTTGTCTTTTTGTTTTGTAATGGTTTCCTTTGCTGTGCAAAAGCTTTTAAGTTTAATTAGTTCCCATTTGTTTATTTTTGCTTTTATTTCTGTTGCCTTAGGAGCAGATGCAAGAAAATATTGCTACGTTTTATGTCAAATAGTGTTCTGTCCATGTGTTCCTCTGGGAGTTTTATGGTTTCTGGTCTTACATTGAGGTCTTTAACCCACTTTGAGTTTATTTTTGTATGTGGTGTTAAAGAATGTTCTAATTTCATTCTTTGACACGTAGCTGTCCAGTTTTCCCAGCACCACTTATTGAAGACTGTCTTTTCACCATTGTATATTCTTACCTCCTTTGTCATAGATTAATTGACCATAAGTGTGTGGATTTATTTCTGGGCTCTCTATTCTCTTCCATTGATCTATGTGTCTATTTTTGAGCCAGTACCATAGTGTTTTGATTACTGTAGCTTTGTAGCATAGTCTGAAGTCAGGGAGTGTGATTCCTCCACCTCTATTCTTCTTTCTCAAGACTGTTTTGGCAATTTGGGGTCTTTCATATTTCCATATAAAATTTTAAATTGTTTCTAGTTCTTTGAAAGATGCCATTGGTATTTTGGTAGGGATTGTATTGAATCTGTAGATTGCATTGGGTAGTATGATCATTTTAACAGTATTAATTCTTCCAGTCCAAGAACACAGTATAACTTTCCATCTGTGTCACCTTCAGTAGTTTTCCAAGTACAGGTCTTTCACCTCCTTAGGCAGTTTTATTCCTAGGTATTTTTATTATTTTTGATGTAGGATGTTTTCAAAAGATTCAATACAGGTCTTAATTTGAGGTTGGACTCTAGGTCTGAAAAGTCATATGGACTTTGAGACTGTTTATACATGAAGGGACCTTTAACTACCTGGAGCCAAACCCCTTGATTTATATGTGAATAAACTGAGGACCAAAGAGAGGAATAGAGAAGAGGACCCTTAGAAGTCACTCAGGGCAGATGCAGAAGTGAAAGTCAGGTTCTTCTCCCTCAACAAACATTATTTCACCAAATATTTATCGAGCACACCATACTAAGCAGTGGAACATTCTAAGTAGACAAAGCAAACCTAGAGTCTCTACCCTTGAAAGTTTAGGAAAACAAGTCACCACCTTCAGTAAGAATGAAGTCATCATAGAAAACAAATTTAGGGTTACCAAAGGGGAAAGTGAGGGGATAAATTAGGAGTATCGGATTAACAGATACACACTACTATATATAAAATAGATAAACAACAAGGATTTACTGTACAGCACAGGAAACTAGATTCATTATCTTGTAATAACCTATAATGGAAAATAATCTGAAATACACACACACACATATATAATATATATATACTGAATCACTTTGCTGTACACCTGAAACTAACACAATATTGTAAATCAACTATACTTCAATTAAAAAAAAAGAATGGAGTCGAGCTACACTGTGCCCCAATACAATTTATATAACATGATATAAATTGTATATCAGATATTAATACCATGTCCATTGATGCTTCGGGTTTTGAAGTTGTGAGTGACGAGGATGTCAGAAAATGGAATGTGAGCTGAGCTCCTGCTCACACAGCTAGAGGGCACTGCCTTGTGTAAAGCAGAACGTCTCCCCAAGAACTTATGAGATGATAGGTCCTTTTTCTTCCTTCCCAAAACCAAAACAATGCTTTCTACTTAAAAACGTTGACAACAGATTTGTTTTGGGATGAAAACTTTCAGTTTTAGCCAGTGTGCCTTGCTGCAATAACACATGATTGTGAGCCATTTCCTCTACATCCATTTTAGGGAAGATGGGTGGATCAAAAAAACATAATAGCATTGGGCTTTTATCAGATAGGGTTAGGGGAATTTTCTAAAGGACTCAGCAGTCTCCCAAACCAAGACCACTGCATGACTTGGGCACCAGTTGAACTCCTGTGCTAGTAGCAATTATTTAAAATGTATGCTGAGCTCTGTCAAAACCTTTGTCAAGGCGCCCTGTTGGTGGTGAGCATTGGGACTTAACACAGTGTTGACAGAACCCTCTGCTTGTTAACTATCTATGTTGATAAAGAATGTCGACATTTTATTGGGACACTCCCATGGAACTATTTCCAAGAAATAGTAAGTGAAAAAAACAATTCTATTTCATGGGAACCCATTTTTGTGAAACACTGCGACAGAATAACAATGTATGTATATGCATATGTACCTGTATGGAAATGTCACAGGAAAGATGTATGTGGATACGGATCAGGCTATTCAGAGTGTCCTCTCTGGTAGGGAAGCATGCTGAGGCAAGGGGGACTTTCAGTTGAAGGCTATACATTTATGTATCATTTGAGCATTTTACAACAAGAATGTACCAATGCACTGCTTATATAATACACGTAAAGGGTTTTAACTAAAGAAAACAAAAAACACGTCCCAAAACTGCAGGTTCTTACAAAAGTGGAAGTCTTTTACATTCGTGTAACGTGTTTTTCACAGCCTAATTACAACCGTCCTTTTCTTTATCCCAGATAGACAGAAAAGAAAGCAATTTAAGTTGCCTAAAGCAACATTCAGACATCACCAAGCCTCCAGAAAGATGAACGATTATAAAATAATGTTTTAATAAATATACAAGGGCTTACACTGCAAAACGCATGTTTTTCTACAAAGTAGAAAATACAT